>NW_019103785.1:234524-265658 GCF_001856785.1 Myzus persicae
TTTTTTTTTGATTCATAATCTGATTAAAATGTAAAAATACATTGTTAAATTATAAAAGTTATACGTTTAATCATACAATTAAATTAAATTTGGATAATATTAATTAACAATATTTTTATTTGTATAAATCTATGGTTTTATTCCTTTATAGTTGACTGCAAAGTTCTTGGTATATTATCTAGTATTTTGACAAAACAATTACTTCCAACTATTTTCATAATTTTTCAACCTTAGGAGTAAGAAGTATGTTTTGCTTTCCAAAATTACCCTTTAGTGCAAGTGTCCAACTTTCAAAACATGACAATAATTGACGGTTCATACCAATGATTAATTAAGTTTGTTATGAAAGTTTCTTGTGGCATTTAAGTAATTGGTAAGTGAAAAATAGGGTCTTTTTTGTAGTTTATTGATTTTATGTTGTTTTATTGTTTAACCTTTGACACTGCAACGAGGGAGAACTAACAGATTCTTGATATATTATACAAACTAAAGGCTTATATAGTAATATATACAAAAATATTATATTTTAAAATAATGTTATATCATCGTACCAAGGCTTGAGAATTTAATAATATTTATATTATTTTCTTAATTGTTTTTTTGGTATTACAGATAAAATTTACATCAACTATTTCATATTATATCTCTAATTCACTGAATATTTTTTACAAGGTGTAGTTTTTTTGATATTATACTCGATAATTGGTTTGTTTAAAATTCATTATATTAGAATAAACTCAAAATAAACTGAAATTTATATGTATCTAAAAATATCATAATACATTATACAATATAGAAAAATAAACTAAACTTTCAAATGGACAAAATTTGAAAGGACAAAGAACAATATTTTGGACGATTGTTCACTATGGCCATAAATCATGAGTGAACACATAATATTTCGTCACTGGAAAACATTCGTGTAAAGCTTAAGAAAAAGAGAAAAAAAGAAAGACGGTGAAAGTGTTGTGCAAATGGAATAAAGTGTCAAATAAAAGTTTCCGGAGACTATAAATCATTCTACCCTAAGCCCATAGTGTTGTATTGTGCATATAATTGTTTAAAACATAGAAAACTGAAAGCTTATTTAAATCCTTGATATTACTGATCATTCATGTAAGCAAAATACAATAATACTTTTGACAGACAGCGGCTATATGTATATTTAATGATTCAAACTGAATTTCATCACACATGTATAGGTAATTGTTTTCTCGTTAAAAAATATAAACGACATGATTAAAATCCTTTAAAATATTTTTTGGGGGATTTAACTAAACCTAACGTTTATAATCAAGTAATAGCAATAGAGCATCTAAGACTGCATAGAATTTCAAAATAAACGAAGGACATTATCGATACCAGACAACCTGAAAGAAACAATCAATGAAGTTAACGGCACAAAAATCTTAAATTTTCTTGCAGATAATGTATAATCAACAACATAAAAACCTGATTTATATATTTTACAACTTGTTTCTATATTTTAATAAAATTAAGTTTTGTTAAATATAATATATAAATTATAACGTCTACAAAAATGCAATTTTCCATTTAAATAAAATCAATATTTTAGAAAATTATTTTTGTTATATCAAAACTTGATTTTTATTATTCAACAAATTCTAACCAATTACCAAGGTGGTTATCAAGTATATATTTCTTATAACATGATCAATAATATTTCATATAAACTCAAATTAATACGCTTACAATAATTTCTACTATTTGATTAATATTACTGATGTAAAGTTTGTTGTTGTATTGGCCATAATGTATATACAATAATTATATAACAACTGTATGCTGCATTAAACATTTTACATTTACATTAATTAATATAAAGTGAATAGACATTTAAAACGTGTTGATTATTGAAAATATATTTCTTTTTGGAGATGCCGCTTTGATATGATTTTCTCCGTTTCTAATAATAAAGTCATTGCAATAATGTTGCTATTTTGAGTTGAATCTTTAAAGTTTATATTGCTTAACTTAAATCTTTAAACAGAAGTTGATTCTGGTTAGTAGAAATGAAATTGGTCCATTGTGAATTTAAATGACAACTAGTTCTCTCTCTCATAAAACTTAATGTCCACTAATGTAAATATTTTCGTTTTATCCCGTCATTTTCAGTAGCCATAATTTCATATTTGAGCTTAATTTGAAATTATTAAATTACGCAATGAACAACTTGGCGGTTTGCTTTGCCGTTTGTTAAAGAAATTAATCGTGTTTTGGTGAATCATGAAAAATACTTTTGTACTTTTAAATTAGGTTATACATTCCACAGAGGAATATTATTATAAATTGTCGGTCTTGTGTAATTAATAACACTACAAAAACGATCATCTTTTAGTATTCATCGTGTTATTAAAAAAGTTGTTCCTTCGTTACGTACATACAAATTTTGTTTGTGATTACACAATTGTATTCAGATTTAAAATAGCTGGTTCGTAAATACATTTCGAACAACGTATTATAATCAATGTTAATAGAATTGTTTTCATGAAACGTTGTTTGTGCAGTTTTCAAACGAATGAATGTTGTTTGTATAGGTATACCATGACCATGATTATTATATACAATGGGAATTTAAGAAAATTTTAATCATAATTTGTACTTTATTCACATAAAAATAAACAATGTGTCTTTCTCAAATTATTGTTGTTGTCAATACTCTTTTTAGATTTGTCATGAGAGGAACGATGAAAGTATTTTTGGTTTTACGTTTACTCGGCCATACGCACGTTCGAATTTGCACGTAATTCACTTAAAAGTTTATATTGCTTATCGCAGAAACTGATAAGTTTTTTACTCATACTTTAAGTTTGAACACAATTATTTATCCGTGGGCGCTTTAAAACCTATCAAATCGTTTTCGTTCCTAAGCTCACAAATAGATTTCGACTATAAATGAAATATCTTATTATGTAATATCTTATGTAATATCTTGTCACGTGGTTAAATAATTATACCTAAGTGGCTTGGCGTGGCGAGTTGGCTGCTACCAGTCGCGGAATGCGACTGGGAGCAAGTAACAGCCACAGCTATACTAGCTCCCGGATGGGTGACCACCCGGGTTCATAGTAGTTAAAAACCTTGCCATACATATATTATGTGTTTACTACCTACCATAACAACCGTAACAATCTTAAAAATAACTTATCGTACCAAACTTACCCCTACTACAGATCATAACCCCTACAACAGCTAATGGCCTTTATCGACGGGCTCAAGTTCAACAAAAAAACAAAAAAAAAAAAATTATATCTAAATTGTATTTAAATAAAATGTATTGTCTATCGAGTCTGATAAGCCGACGCAATCATATAATACAGGTATTATAATATGCACATTTGAAATGAGAAACAACGGCTCTATCATTACTCATTTGATAGTATGCATATTATAAATTCTGAGTTTTACCTAATTAATATAATATTATACGTTATAAAAACGTACACACGATAAACACTATCGTATTTTGAACCTCGTTCACCGACAAAGAAACCACGGGGAAATAGAAAAGAAGACTTTTAGATAAATCGAACACGTAGCACGCAGTGCTCCCGTGACGGAATATTAAACAATCGAACTCCACGTTACTTCTATTCCTTTTAATTAAACATTTGATTTTGTTTCTGCTCCCGAATCACGTCAAGTCATTGTCTGTACGATATATCTGCAGAGCGCATATCATTATAATAATTTATCTTTTGCAAACTATACAGATCATAGGTAGCTTATTAAATTATTATTTCAGAAAAAATTGAGTCATCCTTTCTACCATACACTACACATATATGAATAACATTCGTTGGTACGCAGTAATTATTACATTCGTTATGTTTTGCTTTAGAGATAATATTGCCGACAACTACCGTTGCGCCAACTACATCCACGACAACCGCCGCCACCACTACCACAACCACAACGACGTTACCGTCTACCACGAGGATGGTCTCTATCTCGACAGGTAAATTGATTTCATTGTATTTAACTAAGTTAGGTGTCACGAACGTATATTTAAATATATTATAATAATATGGGTGGGATAATAAGTAAAGTAGATTAGTGCTCAGTAGGTCTTGAAAACAGGAGTAAAATGACTAATACTTAATCGTTGTCTCTTCAGTCTTATTGTACTAAATTAGGAAAATATAATTCTATAGTGCCTGAACAGTAAGAATAAATATAGATGATAAACTAAATATTTTGGGTCATCATAAGTTATTTATACATTTTAATTTTCATAACATATTGTGTTTCCATAACCAAAAACTAAAACTTATGCAAATGCATCTCTTGGCAGACTATTAAATGTAATATATTTATATTTTACTTTTTACTATGTTCTTAGCAATTTCATCTACTTTCAATTATTTTAAGAAAATTATTTTTTAAATAGCTACACTAACATCGTTCGTTTTCACGATGTATAATACATAATAAGTAATTACTCTTAAAAAATTATCAATAGTAAATAACTTTCAATATTATCAATAACGGTTTTAAATAGATATCCTAGAACTAATAATTAACACATAATATATTATTGTTTGTGGACATATGAATTAAAATTACAATGAGTTGACATAATTATTACCGCAGAACCATTTCAAAAAATGTTAACAACCTTTAAACTAATTAGATAGTATAATATTAAATTAACCATTGTACCCCTGCATGGCTGCGTTAAATTACATTATGACCAAGATAATATTTAGTTTAACAATTTCAATCATAATTATGTGTTCCTATTTTTTAATGACAAAATTTATTTTTAAGATTTTTTGTAAAATATTTATTTTATTATCACGTTCTTCAGTTTCTAGAATTAAAAGTATAAAAATACAAATGGAAATTACCCAGTGGCAGATAATTTAATATGTTCATTACCTACTAAAAGTCTCTGAAATCAGAATATGAAATCATTACGAGTCTGATGAACAATTAATTATGAATTAAGTTAAAAAGGTTTTTTTTAAACTCTAAGCAAATCCATATGCCATTATGTTTATTAATTCTATCTCAGTATTAATTTGTTTGTACTTATATATTTATTATTTTTCATTTTCCAGTTATCTAAAACATAACAAACACTAGCTTAATTTTATAATTCCAACACAATTTAGATATAATATAATGTACAAATTAGTGAGACAAAAAAAAAATGTGATAAAAAACATTCTAACTGAATTCTTGTACACATTTTATGGTAATTTGTATTAAAGGCAGACGACATTAACAAACGATATCTGGTAGCATGTAAATTTAACGATAAATTCATTTATAACATTCCATTTGTGGCACACCCTTCGTTGACATCTATCTATATAAGTATAAATTATATACCACTGTGTTAACTTTGTATACTATAATTTATTCTATTGGAAACAAAAAATATGTAGTTTGTATGAACGACTAGGAACGACATCAGTTTTACTGATATAAATTTAGAACGACGAATAATATATAAAATTATAATTCACTAATAATTAATAATAATCAATTTACCTATAATTTTTAGCAAACAGTTGTAACTAGAAAATAGTAATAATAATATTACGCCCGAGTCGATTCGTTCCATAGTAAACGATTTTGTATTAATTAAATTCCAAAGAATTTCCGAAAAAATATTTTGGCATACAAATATCTGAAGTGCATAATTTAAAAGAAAGACTATGCTTATATTATTATTATTTGTTAGTTTTACAAATTAAAATAATATACTTGCAAACTAAGAAGAATATACTATTTACTTGCTATCTTATACTTGACAATACAATGTTATTGATTTTTCATTGAAGAAAATATCGGTGGTGATTCATATTTTTAAGTCATTACTTTTCCTTTAGATTTGAAGATTTTTCTTTTGAAATCTAAAAATGTAAACCTTAAAAATAAACTTATTTCATACAAATTACTCCTCAAACCAATATGGACGTATGGCATTCAACTATGGGGTGCCGCCAAACCCTGAAATATTACTAAAATTCAATCCTTCCAATCCAAATGCTTACGAAAACTAACTAAAGCTCCATTCTATGTTTCTAATGATACTTTATACAAAGATCTTTCTATCCAAACAGCAAAAAACGTAGCCAAGACTTTCTACAAACGCATGCACTTCAACCTCCACAATCATCGCAACCCCTTGATTTTGGATCTATCTGCCCCAACATTCCTGATGACCCCAGAAGGCGCCTAAAACCAACACGGTGCCGTGATCTACTATTAGACTAACCCAACCCCCACATGTCAAGAAGTTCCATCAATGGATAGCCTCTTCACCCAAGCCCCCTGCCTGAACTGATGTAAATAATTAAATTAAATTAACCTATTGTTTTTTATTTTGTCATATTATCTTTTATAAAATTCTTAAAGCACTTGTTCTTATTGTAAAAGATTATTTTACATATTGTACAATTTCTCTAGATTAAAAAAAAAAAAGATATGCCGATTCTACTAATCTTATCTAACTACATTACCAGAAGTAAAGCCTCCTAAATATTATCTCCACCTGTTACAGACAACTAAGTATTATAATATTAAATAGGTACCGGTTAGATTAAAAGAGTCCAATCCAAGAGTTTCATCCAAATCGGTGTCCTTATCACTTCTATATTAATATATAGTTATTTGACTACCACATGACGTAACACGAAAACATTTCGGGGGGGTTTAACCCCCCCCCCCAGATACGACCTTGTTTCTAGTTCCTCTAATTATAATCAATCTTCCATATTGGCAGTTCATTCTTTTTGTTGACATTATGTTTCTGTATATATATATTAATAGTATTGTCACTGACGTTATTTTTTTTTCGTTGACGTGACTTATCTATCAAGTTATTGTTGGGGTATAATTATTTAACAAACTCATACGTGAAAATTTGGGCAATATTGTAACGGTAAGCGGTAAGCGTTCGTTAAATAAAATACTACACGCTATCATTGGTAGAAAAATAAAAAAATAGCAATAATTATAACATGCTAGGACTTTAAAAATAATTATTCACCTTATTAATACGTCGGAAAAAAATAAATTAATCAAAACGATTTGGTTGTTTACTATTTTTATTTATTGGGATAACAATGTATTTAAAAGGTGCACATGCGAGAGATATAAATAAGTTCATCATTGTATGTAATTTAAAAACTAAAATTTTTATATAATGTATAAAAGTCAATCGAATTATACAATTTATGTATAGTCTATGTTATATAAAATCATAAATTATTATGATTTTAACCGGAAACATTAAACTTAAGCATTTGTTGAACCAATAAAACCTCAAGGTTATAACGACTTTCAAACAAAATGAATTGGACAACTTAAAAAAAAGCAACATTAATGTTAAAAATGAATGGGTGTGTGCAAATAATAATATTACAAAAATATATTACTCGCAACTTATCTATATTGATTCTTCGAAATCAGTTGTTTAAATAATATTTTTGTTTATATTTTGATTGATTTTTAAATATATATAAAATGTATACATATAATTCAATATAAATCGTGTGGTTACAAGTTTTCTACTAAACATTTAAAATGTACAAAAAAAAATGTAACTTTGAACTTCAAAAAATTGCTGAATCATATATAAATACTAAATAAATGACACTGGATCAGAGTTGTTTTGAAATGGTATAATTAAAAAAAAATAATGAGCGTAATGTATAGTATAAAGTACTGAGCATATTGCATTAAAATATATTTTAATTATAAAATCATATTGCACAGAGTTATTCTGTACATTATGAAATGTTTGATGGGATTTAAAAAGTAGACGAATGTTATTGATTTTACCAAATAAATATAAGAAACAACAATAAAAGTCTATTAGCGATATAAGGGTAAACTGCATTTTATTATTGTTCAAACATAGCTGTATGAAATCATAAAGGTATTTCTTTAAAACGGTTAACAAGTTTAATTAATGATTCGATTGAATTTTTCATTTTTTTTTTTCCAGCGATACCGTCACCCGCAACCAAAAGGAAGAGCCATACAATATCAGGTAAAGTTAAACTATAAATATTTAAACAGTAATTACCTTTTTGAATACAATTAATTAAATATCAAGTAAAATAATTTTTAGTTGATTAGAGAAAACTGATCTTGTTTATTGAAACTTAAAAGAAATTACAATAAAACTTTATCATTTATACATATAAATATGTAAATTACATGTACAATTTTTACGGTTGGATAAAATTTCTTACGAATTATTCAATGATTTAGTAAGACTTGCGTACTAATAATATGTTTTAATTATATTAATTAAATTTGTTTAATCATAGTTATAGTTATTCTCTTATTTTAATAGTCATAAAAAAAAGTTCCATGAAATTGAATATCATAATATATAATGGTGATATATTTTTTAAATTTTTTAACAAGGAAATAATAATAAAAGAAAACCGGGAAACTTCTTGGATACTACGTTACAAGTGAAAATCATCATTATATTATTAAGTAAATAACCGTTATGGAAGTGTTAAATATTTGAATTCAATGATTAGTTATTGTATTGGTACGCAAAAATGACTTTAAATAATGAAGATTTGCAGATCAACGTTTATTTTTATGGTTACCTAGTTTTTTATTATTGTTATAGTTATTTTATCAATTAGCAGGTTGAACTAATTATTAATTAAGCACAACAACTAAACACAATACTAAAAATCATGAACGTTGCATATTATCGTTTCTAAATAAATATCTATGCCTATCTCTGTGTACCGTATAATGGTTTGAATATATTTGTTGTATAAATAGCTTAAAATTAGTCTATAAGTTTAGAAAATATAATTTCGTATATACAATAATAATATATACTCACTGATGTGCCTCCTCAGAAGATAGCTCTAGTCTTTATAAAATATGTATTCTAAATAACAATGAATTATTAAAATCTTTGGAGAGGAATAAATTGTTATATTTTATTATATTCAAAATATATCATTTTCTTACGAAAAAAACATGGGAAGAGAAATTTAGTATCTATTGAATATTCAATTTAATTGACATACAAATGAATCAACATTAATAGAAAATCAAAAATATTTACCCTCAATGGTTTGAAAATAACTTCCAGATTAGAAAATTAAAATTTGGAAAAATATCAGGTATTTTCATTTATAATTGTCTGGAGTACAAATAACAATAAAACTAAATTGATTTTCGAAAACTTGTGTTAGAATAATTTACCTTTTTTTTGACCATTTTGTTAGTTTTTAGAATTTTATAGACGATTATTTGGATTTTTTTATTCTTAACCTTACAAAGAAGGAACATAGTACTCTTATTATCTACCAGAAATCATCTTCAAATTTGTAGATTCAATCAAATTCTGTGTTCCAAAACATTATGATGGACACAAAAAATTTAGTATAAATACATTTAAAAAAGTATATAATATCTATTCAAAAAAATGCATCTATAATATATCTACTTCATTGCACATCATGTAGAGACCAATTAAAAAAAAAAATTGATTTGAATGATGAGTGGTGACATTTGAATGTAGTTTATTGAATTATTAGTGGCTGGTTGTTGCTATGGTATTCATGGTTGTTGATAGAGTTGGATATTGGTGGTGATTGTTGTTTTTTTTTTAAATGTTTTGTTTTGTGTGAGACTCAGTTGTTTGTATATTATACATCATTTGTAATTGATGAATAGCTAGAATTTTATTTTCTGGTGCTTAATATTGATGATATTTCTTACAGTGTAATTAATATCGTCTATTTCTGATGCAGCATAAGCCTCTAGAGTGAATACTGAATAAATGGATATGTTTAATAACAAAACCTCTGGCGTATATGGTATATCAGATCGTAGATGATAATTTTACTATGGTACTTAAATTTCTTTTAGAAAAACTAAAAAGGATAATTTACCTATTGCTCCCATAAAAGTTCCTATTTGGATTTTTATATGATTAGAAATTGATTTACGATACATTAACTGTGCAAACCAATGATATCAAGTTCTTTCTTAGCCATATGTAGTCGGTAATACCTTTTAAATATAAGTGGAAATAAAATAACTGTTGGTGGTGTTTAGTTGCACCTTATTTGGAGTTTTTGGTGAGCTATCAATATTGTTATTAGCTGCGAACCTGAGGAAAACTATGGATTTTTTGTCTGTGCCTTCGATTGGAGGTGGCTGAATCGGATAAGAGGACAATGGCAAGACGCAATTAATTCCATTATTATTTGTATTTTATTTCTTCGAGGTGATAACTTTAATATTTATGATTCTAAGTGGGGACACAGTACCAGTCGGCATTGCGAAAATATTGTGTTATTATCTATACAGCCCAAACGTCTCAAGCCCGACGGTGCCTGTGGTCTGTTGCAAGTTTTTAAGTCGGTGAACAAAATATATTACGTGACGCAATGCGTTTTATGTTAATGAAAATAAAATGCCTAGTATACCTCTAATTGGTGAAGGTCGAGCTTTGGTAGTGAAAACTAAGTAACTCGTATATTGGTAGGTATAAATTGCAGAATAATACAACAGCAAATAATTCAAGAGTCTCGTAAAATGCGTGTGTATCATATGGCCTGCGTATAACTGTAGATAGGTACCTAATTTTTAATTTTATTTGTAATGTGTATGTACAAATATATTTTCATTATTATGTTTTCACAATAACTATAACTTAATTCAATATTTCTTATCAGTTATCATATTACATTTTATAATATACAATTGTAATTCATTTTATCGATTTGATTTATACTTGTTTTTTTGTAGGACAGCCTGTACGACCATAATTTATGACTGTTTGATACACATTCAACTTATAATATTATAACTGTATAACATGTAGTATACGTTAATAAGTTATTAATTGGACTTCTAAGTCTGCAATTATTGTACGTATGTTTAGCGGGTAAAGTATTCACGGAACATCTATTCAATTATATTCCCTTCACCTTGAGACATAATACATGCCTACTACAGAATTTCTGTTGTCAGACAAGTGTCTCACAAAAATCTCGAAATGCTATCTCCAGATACATATATTACATAATCCTTGTATGATAAAACGTTGTACATCCCATTAATTTATAAACAATTATCGTAAATAAGCATGCAGTTTAATTCATTTTCAGAAGCTCTCGAAGTAACTTGTCATATTTTGAGGTTTAAACAATTCATATTTCATGTTCATAATAATTTAAACCATTTTGAGTGAACTGATAAGTGTAATAGTTCAGCAATCTAATTTTTATTTTGTTGAATGGCCATGGGTAGCTACATATTTTCTAGACCAGTAAACTATATTAAAACAAGATTTTAAACTATTTTATATGTGATTAAATACATAATTTTATACCATAGGTATATGATTTATGTAAATTTTTGTGTATGTATAATATTATAAGGTATTGTTTCAGCAATAATATTCTGATCACGCCGATCGCACCAAACTACAAAATCATTAATACAGTCAGACATTATACATTGGGTTTTTTTATGTTTCATAACAAAATATTCGAAGTCACCCCCTAAAAATCAGTCAATCGAGAACATATTATGTTTTAAGCATAGGTGTTGTATAATGTATATATTTATATTTTATACACTCATACTAGACACATTATTGAAAACAAATCTTAAATATTGAACACGCACCACACGACTACCTACAGTCTAGTACTAAAGTTCCTTTGCCTAACCTCTCTAGCTATCAGAAGGGTTGAAGCAAACAAAATAGTTCTTAGTAAGCTTCTAAATGGTGATATCGACTAACCGTCCCCCTTAAATTGCATCAACTTTAAAATTCCATAGTTTTTCTCTAAGGATAAGTCCTCCTTCTTTATTCATATATGAACCAATTTCTCATTAAAATGATGCAAATTGAAAATGAGAACCCATCATTTTGGATCAGTTAGTCCACGTATCGTTATTGTTATTAATAGAGGTCGGATTTATATTCTTTTAAAATCCTTAAAATATGATGTTTGTATGTCACATAAAATAAGCAATATATTCCTTTAAAATACCAGATATATGATGTTTTATGTCCTTAAATATGCAAAATATTCTTTTGATATAAAAAAAAAAAAACAGTTTAAATTAATTTTTTATTAATTTGGTTTTAAAAATATTTAATTAAATTAATTTTACAATAACAATTAATTACTATATATTGTTCGATGTATAGTCGTGACAGCTAACGAAATAACCGTTGTGCTTTCGCAATCGATAAGGAATACCTGGAAATTAATTTTTATTAAAATCCGGAAATAAATAATTTAGTGAACATTGTATTTATCAAATGCTGATATGCGTGAAATATGTTCATTATATGCCGGGTATCACAAAAATATTCCCAAATATTCTCTAACGTGTTAAATATTCTCTAACCTCTAAAATATGCTTTTTTATGCAAAATAAATTTTTTCCTGTGAATTATGTGTTTCATAATTCGTAAAGATTTCTCACTCCTATTTAACTGCATAAACTAGAAACAAATATGTAAAATCATAAAAATCCGACCTCTAGTTATTATTATTATTATGCTATAAATGTATTATACTTGTTTTACTTGTTATAATTTTATAAACATCTAAATATTACCTACTCTTATCTAATTTTTGTAAACAATGTCATAAGAATCTAGTCACTTTAAATTATTGTGGAATGTACCAAATGTCGTTTCATGTATTATTATAACTTTGGGCTCTAGCCCGTGTTTTCAATAAATAAATCATTGAAAAAATTAAGACATTAAAGAGTAAAATTAACAAACGTTATTTTTAGCTTACACAATTAAGTAGATTTCTCACATCGATTTATTACAAATTATATAAGATGTTTCACATTTCCTTAATAATAATTTTAACCTCATTGGCCATAATTTAGTTGTCTATTTTATCATATTTTAATTGCGATTTTTTAGCACGTTCAAACAATATTAAAAGAACACTGCTGAAATCAAAATTTTTTTAGTACTATAATATTATTTTTTAGTTGTTGCCATGCTGGGATGGAACTATAAGTTTTATTTTATAATGTACCTCAATTATTATAATGAAATAACAACAAGAATAGGAGGCTTTCGAAGCTTACCAATTGGAATAGGCTATTATTATATTAAATACTGTCTCCAAACCCCAATCACTTTAAACAAAAAAATTACATGAATCTAATCAGCCAGCACCTATGGTTATTGATAAACGTCATGCCTTAATGAGCTCAAATAATACACTAAATGTAATTTTAATTTTTAATAATTATAAAAAAGTTAATTAATATGAAATAGGTACCATTACAATCATTTTTATTATACTCGTTTTAAGTTCAATATGACGTACAAATTGTCGGTACATTAATATACCAATTATAATAATAAATGTTGGTTCTACATTTTTTTTGTGAATCGCATACATTCAAGGAATAGTAGGACAAATATTATTTTAGGTGCAAGAAAAATAATATTCTCTGCTACCTTTCTTCAAACATGAAACTTTTTATTACTTTTGGTGTTAAAAATATTTTAAATCCATCCATTTTATACGATATTTTTCACGTATCACACTACGTGACGAAATGACTTACAAAAATTTTCATTTTCCCCAAAAAGAAACAAATTGCCTCGTTTCTATAGTCCCTACGTGTGACGAGGAGTAATTTTACAACTGTCGCGGGAAATCCCATTCCATCGCAATAACCATTCAGAGAGAACTCCAAGTACGCCCACCCACACACATTTGAACTTACTGTATACAAAACGCTTTCGGTTATGTTATTATTAGCATTACATCATTGTGCGTCACTGATGGATACGCACAATAGTTAAGCTCTTATCCAACCAAACCAATGCCGAACGAGCAAGAGTTTCGGACACACACGTCTTGCCCACCACTAGCTCGCACTTATGTATACGACCCTGTAATAATACTCAACGCTCCAGGATGATCGGCCTCGGTTTTAGATTTCGTTACTCGCGTTCGATCGTGCCCAGGTTGCACACAATACCACGTTACGCGTGCCTACCTTATATGGGAGAATGGAATTTTCATTAAGTCCGTCCCCCGGCCGTTTGTCGTCGGCAGAGGATGCAGTGTGCAATATAGAGTGTTTCACGTCGTGTTTCACCCTTTTAGCCAAACCGTGTTTCCGACATTATATAGTAGTAGTAATAATAATAACAATAATAATAATAATAATGATAATCCGAAAACGGTTTTTGACTTGTACACAATCCGTACATACGTATATTATGTACAAAGAGTTTATTCGAAAGTTTGTATACATATAAAATAATATATACACACCTTTCCCCACCAATATCTTTGCAGACGTCGTCGTTAAACTTTTCTCTCGCCTATATAATACGTTCGTTGTCTTAGCAATATGGCAATATGGCCTGCCGTAATAGTATGGTTGTCGCAGTGTTATGCTAATAACCAACGGAGGTGTCGGTGTCGGTGGCGATGACGTTTTGTCGAAATTGTATTCCTTGAGAATTTTTTGTGCCCAAATTGCAGTGTCAAAACGGTTTGTTTTTATTTAAATCGTTTCACAGCTACCGTTGTACAGTAGTCGAAGGCAAACGAAATAAAAATAAAAAATAAGCTAGGCATGTCGTGTAGAATATTCACGTTTTTGTTTGTCCTCGCAGTACGTACACGATACTCGAGCAGAGCATAATATTATGTAAACGCCCGAGTTTAATCGAAACAGAATTGGAAAACTAAAATGTTACGTCGCAAACAATAATTTAGACATATTATATAATATAACGTCGTCGTTATTAAAAATATTTTAATTTATTTTTTCTGACACGACCATTCTTTCGAATTAATAAATACAAATGACGACCACATTTTTGTACGCTTATTATTAAATAATAATATTATATAATAATATACTGAATAATTATACTGCTTTAAAGCCTACTTTAACTATATACGATTGACTTGTGAGTTTATGACTAAACTATACAGTGTGATTTTAAGCAGTATAGCTCTATACAACACAAACAAATGGCTTTTATTATAAAACAGTTTGTCATTGTTTTGCACATGTGTATCCTTAAATAAATACCAACTGTCTTATAACAGGACAATACCTAATGATTTGTTTCTCGAATATGATGATATAATACGGCAATAAAAAAATACTTACATATTTTGATGTACGTTCGAGTTTTTTTTCTTCATCACCAATGTAGTTTTATTCACGACAGACTGGTAAAAGCACAGAATGTTATTCGCCTAAAACAATCCATCTTGTGTAGTGCAAAAACAGCGTTGTGGAATACGGATACCGGAAGAATCTTATTATGTGTCGGCGGACGCCGAGTGGCGATTGCAGACACTGGGCGTCTATTATCTCTAGATTTCCATTTCCGGAGAGCACAGAATGCCATTCATAATGCATATTTATAATTAATCGGCCTTAATTTTTTGACGGGTGTTCAATTCTGATATTTTAGTGGTTTGATTTTAAAATAATGATATAACTATAATATATTTTAGATACCCAGCAGAGCTAGTAGGAATCACAATGATGTGTGGTATTTTTGAGTCTGCATTAAGCTTGGAGCTGTACGTTTGCTACAATCTTCAAAGAAAAAAAAAAATTTGTGAATATCAATTTGATCTTAATACATATACATGAGAAGTTAAAATCAACTGAGTTACTAAGTTTACTTTTTTAAATTCATAAAAACATTAGTGGTAAAACGATAATATTTAAAAAATGCTAGACTCAGATGATAGTTTTTACTGTGCCCGGGAAGAAAATATATGTACATCATTCAAATTTTAACCAAATATTTAGATAATCTGTTTTTAGAAATTATAATATTCATTTAAAAATAATTAACATATTTTTAAGTTGTTTATAGACATTTTAAATTCTCGTTTAGATAATTTAAGAAATTAAAATCGTGTTTTTTCATAAGTTTTTCTTTTAGCAGTATATACAGTTCAAATATAAAAATGGTTAATATTTATTTTTTTCATAAGCATAATATTCATAAACAAAAGGGTTGTAATTTTAACGAAATTCTTTAAAATCATGAAAGTTACAAAAATATTTTTGGTTATAAACTTATAAATTGATATAACACATTTTTAATTTCAGTACCAGAAGATTGAGTTTTTTTTACATAATTTAAAAAATATTAAAAATATTTAGTGAACAAAATTTTACAAGATTATATATTCAAAAAATAAATAAAAATATTTCCTCAAACTCTATTACAAATTTTGTTCCTCGTTTTTTTTTTTTTTTTTAATTCAACTTATCAAAATCAATATACTCGAGCATGTTTAGGCCTGTATAATAATTAATTGGGTAGTAGGTACATTTAAGAACTATGCTCACATAAAATGTATTTGGGAAATTAATAATAATTATAAATTTACCTATATAGTAATAATTAGTACAAAATGGTTGTTCAAGTATTTTTTTTAAATTTTTAATTATAATTTTAATTGTTATACACCCGTGATATAATATTATTATTTTAGGAAATTGGTAATTATTTTCACACTAAACAAATTGACTTATAGTGTTATAGCGTGGAACACCATCACAGTTTTCATAATTTTATAATTATAATATTACGTATACTATTACATACTATACATATATCACAGACGTGCGCGTCATCTTTTATTCGTTTTGTAATATCACGGAGTAAAGCCATACATAGGTATAACTATTTTGACTAGTAAACAAAATTGATTACAATGATCGTTCGGCCTGCAAGACATCCGTCTTCCGAACTAGTCTCGTTTCACCTCTTGCACCGTATATTGTTGCTTCTAGGTCATCTGTAAAGTAAAATAGTTTATAAAACATATTGTTTTATTTTAAATATATACGTTAAACTGTACTCGGTATATAACTGTCTTATCGAACAACCAAATCTTCTCACATCCATCCGTTTAGTACAGATCTATCACTACGGATACACAATTGCACACAGCATACCAGCAGTGATAGACCACGATTTAATTGTTACCACGTATGACAATAGGCACATATGTATATTTTTCAGTGAACAATATAATACATTTTTCAAAATACACTAAAACAACGATATACCTAATTGTACTAAATTCGTTACGCCAAACGTTTCATTTTAATATAAAATATAAATATTTTTTTTTTTGTAATTCAATATCATACAAATACAGCAGCACTTGAAACTTATTGTGTACATTTTTTCGATCGAAATATCGAATACCAGCAATATTTAAAATCATCTTGACTATAAGTGTTGTTTTGAACGTGGTTGTGAACTTCTCATCTGTTTTTCCAGGTGACCGTAAATCTGGAGGCAAAACGGACGACAAGACCGGTTTGCGGATGAACGGCGTCGAGTCGGCGGGCGAGATGGAGACAAAAAGCAGTAGCCACCGGGCAAGCCGCGGTTCGAGTCGGGTCCGCCGGTCGACGGTCAGCCAATCCGTGAGCATCGCGGCTGAGTTGGCGTTCCTTGCAGCCGCCACTGCCAGCTGGTCGACCGGTTGTCCAGTGGACGCCGCCATAGGAGGACTCGTGTCGCTGGCACTAGCCGTTTCGCCGCCACTGATCCTGTGGCTCCTGAACTGAACCTCACAAGGAGGCCTACGGATTCACTGATGTCATTACCGTCACACACGCAAAAAGGGCGTACACGTTCCGAGGGTTGAAAGAAACTTGATCGGAATTCGGGTCATTACGTTCTTGTAATCATGTTTTTATTTTCACCACCATCCCCTAAACCGTAGAAAAATACTGCGCACTACACCACTGGCCATTAAACCTACGCCACCACATTACCATGACTGCAGAGTACCTAACAGCCATGTTATATGCGGTTACCGACTGCTCACCTACCAATCTACCAATAATAATGATACTAATTAAATTTCATTAAGGCTGTGTTTGGGTATGCGGTCGAAAACCGAAATCGCGTGATCACCAATACGTACAGAAATAACCTGGGCTGTAGTCACACGTGATCAAATCATAATTGCTTCCATTTAAAGAGCATTTTTTTACTATCCAGATAAAATCCGTCATTTTAATTGATTCATTGTCACCAGTCAGATTTTTATAATTTTTGGTTTATACGATTTAAGTTTTTCGATTCGAAATATTAACAATCACATTACCGCTTGACATGTCAACATTAATAAGCCTTAAATAATTATAATTAATTAAGAAGTAACTTAAATGTACTTGGTTTCATAAATTCAAAAGGCAAGAGTTAACTCTTGATTTTTTTTTAAATTTGAAAGTTGGATAAAAAGATAAGGAAACACGAAAATGGTTATTTTTTAACGCCTAAAGTCTTATACCATCGTATGTGATCGTTTGTTACGAACCAATATGTAACCAATAAAACTGAAACCTTGTCAAAATTTTACCGGTACATTGTAACCGATTCAATAACTTAGAAAACTTGTTAATCGTTATGTCCGTCAAAAAAACTTTCACTGGTGATTGGAACAAATGAAACGTTTAAGTGTCGCACAGTACATCTGTTATTTTTGTTCTGTATGTTTCATCATATTTTCTGACTAATTGTTATAATCCAATATTAACCTTTGACAAAACTAACAAAAACTTAAGCGCAATAAATTCCTATAACGATTGAGAATAAAATTGCTCAAACGTAATCGTAAAAAATGTCCAATTTACGACACGGTTTTTTTTTGCCTTTTTATCGAGTAACATAATAATTTTGTTTCATAATTACACCGAATTGTATTGAATTCGTATAACATTCCTTGACAAACGTTTTTACTAAAAGTCTTAAATGTTCATTAAATGTTTTCCCATATCTTAGAGAATTACCAAATATTTTATTTGTTATTGTTTTGAATTTTGATAATGTACAAAAATATAAAGTTAAGAACTGTACCATGTGTAAATACCATATCAATGTTATACCTGTATTGTATTATTTAGCCGGAACTTTATTAATAATCATTACTATTTACTATACGTGAATTATGTATAATTTTTAAAACCTGATTTAATTTAAAGGTTCACACAATAATAAACAAATAATGAATACAACTATGTTGTTAATAACAATATAATAGTCTAGTGTTTCAGTGGAATATGTTATCATACAATATGACGTGTATAAAAAAATTGTTTTAGACATATTATTATGTATGTGTTATTTTTTTTAAATATAAATAAATATATACAGGTTGATTTATAGAAATAAAAATTTGATTTCAACAACATGATAAGTCATCTGCCATAACCAACAGATCGTTTATTTGAAACATCTTATCCGTCAGCTATAATGTCTACTTCCTACTCGAAGTATATTCAATCAAATATGCAGTGTTCTGAAAAGATAACCAAACAATTATTTAGATAATTTATCTCAGATAGAAATTTATTTAAATAGATGGTTAAAAATATATCTTAAATTCTTTGTACCTAGTCAAGATAAAATGTTAAATATTTTTATCTAGTTGGTGCACTCGATCAAAACTAATTAGGTAACAGATTTATAAAACATATTACTTTTAAAACGAATTCAATAAACTATCGTTGGGGTAATTTATTCAAGTTTTAATCAGAGGCTTGCAGTTTGTATACTCACAACATTATTTTTAATTAGGTATACATTTTTAACTTTTGTTTTAAATTTAATTAAATGTAATTACAGTGAAAAAACGGAATCGTTACAGTTATAAATTATACGATTGAGTTCTGATGATGTGCACGAGACCTAGGCAATTTTAAAATTATGATAAATATTGGAGCTAATATTTATGACGTAGGATTATGTATTACTCTGTGACAAAAACCAATGCTCTGCTTATAAACAAATAAATCAAACGTGTAAATTATTGTGACCGTTAAATGTAGGTAGGATACTTAATATTATGTTACACGCAGTATTTGTATATTATAAATTATAACTTCGAGTATAACGCTAAATCAATAGACAAAAATAAAATATTCAAAAATTAATATTATTCCATAAACAAGATTATTCATAAAGCATGTTTATGTTTATACTTTTTTTTTGTTCCATCGCATAGTGGTGATTTTTGTTTCATCCAATGATAACCACAACTTGTCACGGTTCATTGTTTACAAGTGTATCATTATTTATAAATATTGATGTGCATTAGAACGTCTTGTAAGACTCTTGATCTAGAAAACTATAATAATTGTATTTCTCGATAATAAAATATAAATATAATATTTGTTGGACGGCGCAGTGTATAGGCAATGTAGCTACATCATCGTGCATCATTATTTTGACTGCTGTTTGTAGTAGTTACCCGCCACTTGTACATCGAACAAATAATTAATACATTATGAATCGCCATTGATGAGAGCATCACGAATCGTCGTCTATGATATAAAACTTGACTATCGGAACATGCCTAAGTACTTGACTAGGAGAGTTTGAGATGAGACGCTGCACTATCTTCAATTTATTGGTTACATTATATTTTAATCATGCAATTTATCAATTTCTAAAACGCTACCTAATACGGTTTAAATTTAAGTAGCTGGAAAAATGTTGGAAGCTCATAATATTCTATGGACAATTACTAGGTTTAGTCGAACAGATAAATATTGAAATTAAGTATAACGATACAACTTAGTATAATCATTACCTACAATGTAAACAATAAGAATATGTAATTACTAATATTACAATGTAGAATTATTATTATTGGCATATTAGCCAAATTAACTTCGATCAATAATAAAAAAAATATATATATTTTATTGAAATATTAATGTACACTGTATGCATAATGAGTATGCGTAAAAATGCATTTTAGAAACTATCTTCAACTGATCTCTGTTAAAAATATCTTGTAAAATCTTGAAACTAAGTAATGACATTGGTAATAATATCGTTGCCGAGATTTATGTGCAACTATTAACATTTTACAATTCGAATGCATTATTGTACAACAGGAAAAACATAATTTAAATAACATTCAAATGTCGTAAATGTCAAGACTGTCACTGCATTACAACGTAATTTCAATATTTCAGAATTCTCGGGAGAGACAAAAAATAATTAAATTAATTCAGGCAAATAATTAAAATATACAATTTTCTTTCATCATATTAAAAAAGTAGCTTCATGTGGTCTGACAATTATGGAATTTGTAACAATAAACTATATAATATTTTGACTTATTGTAAAGTATTAAATAATAAATCCTATACTTTATGAGGTAATATAGTAAGAATATATAAATAATGTGATATTATAAGATACGTTGTATTCTAATACACGATATGCTATAGAATATAGATACATTGGCATGTAATGTCAATGCACTTTATTTATATTAATAAAAAATAATAGTTTACTATTTTTTAGTTTATACTAAAATAATACATTTCACTAATGGTAAAAAAATATTTTGTTATTTAATCGTACTAGTGAATTATTGGTAACAGTCAATAATAATGAAATATTGAAATAATAAATATTTATTTCATGAATAATTATAGGTTGATATATAAATATTGTGAAATTACATAATAATAAATTTATATTATAAATAGTGCATTATTTTAACCTATGAAAGGTAAATTCTATATGTGTAGGAAATGTTCGTTAAGAAAGACTTTTTCAAAATTCAACCCTTGATGGAAAAATCTTAGATATTATCTAATACAAATTACATACAATTGTATCAATGTTAATATAGTTATGATAGTTATTAAATATTCTTTAACATCATTAATTAGAAAATTAAAACATTTTAGTGACTTATAAACAATTTTTATAGTATCTTTGAAAATGATAATATTATTGTCTACACTATAATAATAAAATTAAAAATAATAAATGTCAGTAGGCGCATTTTCTAAATGTACATCCATCTCGTGTTACAGTGAAACCTAAATATTCAACTTTTGTTACTCATTTAATTTTGAAATATTATCATGCATGTTTTGAATTCATATAATAATTACATATTGTTAATTTCAGAAATGATTTATTATCTAGTTGCGATATCATGCATCTACTCATCGTGGAAGATTTTATGAAATTATTATTAGTTTAGCATAGTTAAGCTTACTCATTAAATCTTAGTTAATCATCATAAATCTTCAGTTACGACTACACATGACATAATATTATGCTGTTTATCATAAAATACAAGACTCTTTTCTAAAACAAATTTCTCAATTTCGAGGGTTTGTATTTGGATTAATCAAGTGACCTTGATTATTATAGTGCATTTCAGATGCAGGCAAATTTAAAATTTCGTTAAAATGATTTTTTTTAATTTTTGAAAAAAAAAATGATAAACTTTAAAACAATCATGAATGTATTTTTTTTTTTGTATAATATAAAAAATCACCTCAACTGTTAGGGTTATTGGCGTTTCTGAAGAAACACATTGCATTTTATAATTTCTAAAATACATTTCTACTAAAGTTGTTTACAAATTAGGTGTCTTAAAATGATTCATTTAAGTTTAGGCTATTGAAAATACATGTGATAATATTATAATCTACGGGTTCTTGCTATATTTTCTGAAATAGGTTCGTCTATTTGAGGAGTTCCAGAAGAATCAATGTTCTCTCTGAGTCGGGCGATAGTATTTCGCATAGATTTTAGGGGAGCATCAGCTTGTCTCCGGAGTCTTTTGTCTGATGGTATTCGGTAATGAATGTGTTACTAACATTCAAAACAAATGAAATAATATATGCCGGAATCTTTTTTCGAGGCCAATCATCTGTTAGTCTCGAGGAAATAATTTTGTCCGGACATTTTTACTGTCTTCCTAATCCATGCTTCTATACTTCAATGACTATTAGCAGTTAAGATAATGTTATGTATATTTTATCGGGAGAAGCAAACATCATAATTGAGTGGGTATTAAAATGTTACGACATGGGGTCGGCAAACCTTTAACCACGATTTACGACGTCGAATAACTATGCGGTCACGTCGTTGGCGCGATACTATTACGATTTATATTATAATATTATTATTTATATGTGTACACAGTCTACTTTACGTGGACCACTTGCGGTTGGATTAGGTCTCGACCAGCTGACGGTTCATCGATTTCCACGGGTCCATCATGTATATGCTTGACGTTATAATAATAATATATTATATAACATAATGTCGGTCCACTTATCCCGAATATGGTCCCGGAAGAGGGATAGCGGAGGCTGGTTGATAATATTCTCTAGCGTTGCAAACGACCAGTAGATTGTTGTGCGTTCATAACCATATAATATTCCTCGTGGTAATATCATATTATTATTATTATTATTATTATTATTACACTGTACCTATGTGGTCATTTTTATTTTAAGCTTATAAGGTGCACTCCTTTTTACAGCCAATTTTCGCATTCTCAAAAATGACTGACATTTTCTGTACATCATATTTTTTTTTCTCATTTTAATTTTGTATTCTAAAGAGAAATTAACTCTCTGAAAATATTGACTCGGATATACTATTATCATAGATTATTTAAACAATATTATAAAATATCGAAACATCGAATCTCCCTTTGGTTTAACTTCACTCAACTGTATATTATATTATTCATAAAACAGCGGATAGAAATGTAAAAGCAAATATTTTAATTTTATTTTCACCTTTAAAATATGATATATTTTTTTAAACATTTATTATAATATGCATATATTCACATAATCTGGAACATTTTTCAATAAGCATAAGTGCGTAAAATATTATTGACAAAGCATGCTTGAGGGGATGATCTACCTAGCAGTAATACTCGGTAAAATATGATATGATTATATAATATTAAAATATATAAATGCGTCGATCAGACCCCGTCTCAATGCATAAACGCAAGCCGAATTGTATACTTAATTAATCATTTCGAAATTGTTTAATATTATAACAATAATATTTCAATATCGATGTGCATTTCGTTTGTTTAAGAACAATGAATTATAAGTACAAAAAGTTGTGTATAATGTATACTCACGGAGTATATTATAAATTAACAAACATGTATTATCGTCTATTATTATATCGTTTCATGATTGTATTAAAACGGGAGATCTTTAATACGATCTGGCAGCACCGTAATAAAAACAAATGTGATTTCACCAAAAGTCTATACCACAGATTGTGTTAAGACCATTAAACTCAATAAATAGTTAAAGAAAACAAGGCATCCACTATTAACGCAGGTAGTTCAGTTTAGTATAACAATCATGGACATTTTGTATTGAAGGAGTAAATCTTGTTCCGAAAACTATAACAAGTACCTTACGAGTTGCGTAACAATGCATGTTTTAATGTTGTCTTCCCTCGAAAATTATACCAAACAACACTTTAACAGTAATTTTACGCTATAGACAGATTAGACGATGAAACGGTCAAGTTTTCGATTTCACAGAAACAATAATATAACATTAGAATATTGTTCTAAATAGTATCAACCATGGTGTATACAACTTGAGAAATAATATTTTATCATAATTTACACTGTAAACCGTTAGTTAACAAGGACCATTATACTACAGTAACATTAGCTAAAAAAATATCAACAAGGTCATGCTATTGTAATAAGATTGTAGAAACAATGTTTTTTTTGCGCCTCACGGTGTAGCCCAGTCATAGATTCTTCAATCACAGAACGTGATCTGAGTACCAGCACAGGCCAGTACTACTACTTCCTAGATGGGTTACCACCCCGGTTCTTGACGGGAGTCACGACGCGAGACGTTAGAAGAGCCACCAGCATCAGCTTATTATAATATATAATTATAAAAACAATAATATCAATAATAATAATAATAATAATATTGATGATGACGTGCTTTATGGAACGGTGAGTAATGTTATTTACTGAATTTTCGAGATGATTAGAGGAGGAAGGGTAACAGAATGTTTATTTTTAGAACAATCTAATTTTTTACAGCACACACTTATGCCGTCAGTTCACGTAGTAACGGATAATGTTGATAATATGGACGACGAGGATGTTTGGCCATACCCCTGGTACCTGTGTAAATGTCTATGTAATAAATACACAAGGTGTATTCAAAAATTGATTAATTTCATGGTTCAATAAAATTTAATGGACCAATACTGGGTCACTATATCGTGTTTGAAAGGAACATTAGCTCACTATTGATTCGTTAATTGTCCAGTAATTATTGTCCACGTATCCCAACATAGGAATATACAAATAATAAATTAAATTATAATAGGTAGGTTGGTATTTAGATATACAATGTATTTTGAACACGAGAAGTTCGATCTGATCTGATTCATTGTCAGTTTTCAAAAATGACCACAATCGTCTGCGATATAGAGAAACTGGTAATAATTTCTAAGGGGTGATTTGTACAATTTTAATTATAATATTAAAGCAATAAATAATAATATTAAACACGTATTTATGTATTATCTTAAAACGCCAAACAGGTGCTTCCCATCTGCTGTCAGGTATGAGATATGTTATGTTTACAGCTATTGCCCGGCAAGACGGGGCCGTCTATATTATGCATCAAAGAAAATCAACTGTATCCGATTATTTATTTCAACGTTATAGTATTTTAGTAATGATTTTTATAAAGTTGTAGAAAACAAGAATTTACTCAAACAATATTTTTAAACTGTTTGCTCTAATTTTTCCAAAAGCAACATTCCACTAATTTAATTAATAACGATAAGTTCAATACGGTTACCACCGTCAAATTGTTATTACGAACTATGAAGCCAAACGGAAAAGTTCAATTACTGTATGTCGCATTTCACACACAAATATAATTTATCATTTCGTATAGATTTGTGGACTATTTTTGCAGCTAATATTGTAAAATATGCATAATGTACACAATAAATAAAAGTTCAATGTAAATACAATTTAAAATATACGTGTTCAAAGATCATTGAGATAGGATCAAACGCAGAAGACCGCAAGCTAATTGGGTATGATTAAGAAGACTCTGAGAGGCTGACTTTATTTTTATGGATAGTACTTTTAAATCAGCTCATGGTGGATTAATTTATATTTAATTCTTTGACTCGACACTAATCAAATACCTAGATTTATGAGGATAGCTGCAGTGCTCTATTTGTTTCTGCTCTCTGACCCACGCACAGCACAATAAATGTATATTTAGCAGAATCAGCTCTGTGGTATTACTTTTATTATTAGAGTGAATTCACCTATTATCAATCTTTAAGTTAAGAACGTTTCCACCGCAGGTAACCTACGTTGGTTATTTTATGATATTTTGAGCTGTATGTAAGTTATGACGGTGTACGCATTATAGTCGTTTAAAAATGCTTATTTATTAATGTATTATCTTGAAACGCCAACCAGGTGCTTCCATCTGCTGTTGGGATTTTCCTCTTGAGTTTATAACTATAGTCCTGCAAGGCGGCGCGCGCCGTCAGTGTGCCTCGGAGAAAATAAACTATTATTATCTGTTTGTTTATTAAAATGGTATGGTATTTTAGTGCTAATTTTTCGTAACGTTTTTGGAAACACGAATTTATATAAACGACATTTTTCAACTGTTTGATTTCAATTTTCCAAAAGTTACATTCTACTAATTAAATAAGAAAAAAGTTGTTCATTTTTCCGTTTTTTATTTTATTTGAGTGTATTTTTGATATTTATATAATAATAACAATATTATATTCAAATAGCGTAAATCTAATAAAACTAATCGATGTATTATTGTACTTATAACTCATTAAATTCACAAATACCCCGTTCTGAAATATACAATTATACTAATAAATATTAGCACAGAACCAGCACGTGTTTATAATGACCGATTTCTACAAACCCTATATACAACTGAGATGCACTCTGTCGGATAAATTAAAATAATTTAATTCGAAAAAACCCATACAGAGTGAATTGGTGAAATGACATAAAAAATAAACAAAATAATGTTTTTTTTTAACATAATAAAACTATTACACTATACCAATTTATTTCAAATAACAATAAATATTATAACAGTACAGGTATATTCGGAAGACCAAATCATTTATAGGTAGATTATTCAAAAACATTACTTATTAAATTAATTTGAATAGTTTCACAAATAACAAAATATCCATACGCTTCTTCATTATGAATATCTTTTCAATACATAAAAATTAACACAAAATATTATGTTATATTATATAAATATGAATGTGGTAATCGGCAACCACCATTACATTTTATTCGGAACAAACGTCCGAGCATCACTCTTCACTAACGCTTTCAATTATTGCCAAACCATTTTTCATTTTCGATAGGGTTTTTACACAGTACTAAAGCTATCTAAAAGTAAAGCAGGCGGTGTTAGATAATATGAGTGTAAGTGACGTTTCATATTTTTGGATTTAACTTAGGCAGTTAAGCTAGTTATAATTGTGTGAAAATTGTAGAATTTTTCTTCTCGTTGAATTTATTTTAACCTTTTTATAATACATAATATTCAAGCAAGAAAAAATAATAATACAAGCAATAAAAGACAAAAGACAGTTAATACATTAAAGGCCAACATATTTTATTTTACAAATAAAAATCAAGAAATCCGGTGTCCCTATGGGATTCCTAATAATTAGGCTGCACTTCCTGAAATTAACATCTGCGCACATCTTAATTTTACTATACTACAATTTCTAAAATTAATCCAGCAGTCTCGAAATAAAGAAAAAAATGACTGTAAAACAAAATACTTGTATTGCGAAGTTTTGAAGAGCAGGGAAAATGACAAGAGAGGTGAAAGAACGTCGTCTGCCTACAGAATATAGCGCTCGAGTATATAATATAATTGGATTGCCTAGGCGGTGGAAAAGTTTCGAGTAAATGCACCGAACCGTGATTAATATGTATTCGGAAACCTTTTCGATTTTCGGTCCGTTTGTGTCACGCGTTTACAAGACCGGTGCCATTGGTGCAAGCTGTGTCATTTTTGCTAAATACTCGTGATTAACGACGAAAATAATTAAAAATATAAAAATAATATATGCCATTAATGTAAACGGATGTCTCTTGCATTCGGTTTGCAGTAAGTTCAGTCACGATTTTAAACATTTTTAGTCTATCTCTTGTGAAAAAAATCTATATTGTGTTTTATAAACCACCCTACACAACTCGTCCAAATAGTTATATTTTTTAGAAACGGATAAAATAGTCTCCGTGGACCGGAGATTTGATATTTTAATAATTGTTTGTCACCACAACATATTTTTAACAACTCACATTATGATTTAAAAATGTTTCGCTGTCGAGTTTCAAATGGTTTAGAGCAGGTGTCTTCAACCCGCGGGCCGCCATGTCATAATATGCGGTCCGCCATCACATTTGAAATTAAGCATGATTATTTTCTATTTCGATAAAATGATGAAGGCTTTGCCATCGCTATCTAAAATATGCGATAGGATAAATAAAATTACCTACCTAGATATAAATTACCTAACCTACCTTGAGATAAATGTTGGCTGTTGCCTGTTGCCTGTTAGTTCTTAATCGATTGTGGAACGAGCATAATACTCATTTATGTGTAAAAGTCATACATTTTCTTCGTAATGTTTGTATAATATGTCGGCCGGTAAAAAACGTAAAATCTAGGATGAAAGTCGAGTTTTTCAAAAAAAAAAATGGTCCAATAACTATTTTTTTATTCAAATTAAAGAAAAGGCAATATGTTTGATTTGTTAAGAATCGACTGCAGTGATGAAAGGGTACAATTTAAAACGACATTATGGTATCAAACATGCAGCAAAATATGATATGATAGAAGGACAATTTTGAATTGACAAACTTGGATTGTTGATGAAAAATATACAAGATCAGTCTTCAAGTTTAAAAAAAGATCATAAAGACTCAGAAGCCAGTGTCAAAGCTAGTTATATAATAACACAACAAATTGCCGATAAATCGAAGCGGTTTACCGATGGTGAATTTATAAAAGAGTGCATGGAAGAAACCTCTAAAATTATATATCCAGCGCAAAAACAACTTTTTTCCAAATTGAGTTTATCAAATGTAACTGTAGAAAAGCACATAGAAAAACTAGGAACTGATATCGAGAGTACCCTAAAAAAAAGGAATTTCTAAATTTATTTTTTATTCGCTCGCCCTTGATGAAAGTACAGATTTGTAAGATACTGCTCAATTAGCAATTTTTGTTCGGAGCATTGATATTTTAATATCACTAAAGAATTAGCTGCGTTTTTTCCAATGAAAATCACAACAAAAAGTTTTGATATTTTTAATGCATTAAAATCAATATTTAACAGCTTAGACATCAAATGAAATAACCTTTCTGCATTTGTAACAGATGGAGCATTGGAGCCCCATTAATGGTTGGAAAAACGAAAGGCTCGTAACGCTAATTAAAAAAAAAATCAGTGCCTTCGGCAAATTTGAACAACTTGATGATTTAGACGAATGGAAAAATGATTTTGCCAATCTCACGTATTACGTTGCACTCAATTTTAGAGTTTAAATTAATTAAGTTTTTACCTACGAGACGTCTCTGTAAATAAAATTTGAATCAACTCTTAAGATAGTTTTATATTGAAGACGCACTCTGCCGGTGAACAATATTTCGATGTGTACAACAAACAGATGGCGTGCGTGACGTCATTTTGTAAAAGTTACATTTTAGTGAAGTTGAAGTGCGTAACAACACTTGTTTTGTCTTTATCGTTTACGTAATGTAATTGCACCGAAGATATTTTAATCGTTTTAAAAACAGAAAGATTCAAATACATAATATTATACGATATTATGTTATATACCATACACTAACTGAATTACCCGTAAAAAAATGTTTGCCCGGTATGTGTAAAAAGAAGAATTACAGATGAGTTCTGTGTTATTTATTAAAATATTATGTCTAATTTTTTTTTATATAAACACCAAAATTGTAATTTCATGTTAACGTTAACGGCAAATCTCATCCCCATGTCATTCTGGCTTCGTTTGTAATGTATCGAGTTTATGTTTCAAAGTTTTAGAATAAAGTTTCGATTTGTTTGCTAACTATATGAGTAACTGATAACATCCTCAACACTATACTTTACATTGATTGCATTATGATACTATATAGGTCGTAGTTTATAGTCTATATATTATATAGCATGTGATCAACAGATATAGAAAGAAAGAAAATTGTTCAGCGACACCCATTAGACGATATTATTTAAATTTCTCTCAAAATATAATTCTGGTTTTTTTTTTGAAAACAATTTCAGAAAATGTTGTCAAAATTGGTCTAGTCATTTTTAGTACATTAGTGTTTGACTACGGATAAATGTGTTTTTCACTCGAAGAAACTCACAGTGTGGCTTGTTTGGCTAGCCGTTTGACTAATAATCAATGTTACTGCGTTTGGGTGAAAGATACACCGTGTGTGGTTTTAAGTTTAAATCAAATGGTTTCCAAACCGGCAATCGTTTGACGACCTTCAGCCCAATCTACTACAAACATAATTAGCCCTACCTTAGCTGACCATGCTGATTGGTATGATCAAATTATATTGATTGGTATAGTATTTATATCCTCGGGACATTGCAAACATGCACAAAATAACACAATTACATATTATATTATCATCAATATATATATATATATAAAACACTATCGTATTTTTAATAATAACATGATAATATTATACTATAACAGTATTTTTAAATCGTTTCTCGCATGTTTTAACATTTTGTATGACGTTTTCTCTAAAATTAAAATTAATTTTTATTGTTGTTATAGCGTATTAGCTGAGATCCTTTTCCGCCAAAATAGACTTCACTCTTTTTGGCCATTCTGTAATAACGGTTTTCGGCTAGTGCACATTTTAGTCACTAATGTAAGAATTTTAAATTTAAAAACTTAAGTATAGAATGAAATATTTCGAGAAGTATTATAAAGTAGGTAATTTAATTAATTATGATGTTTACAATTAGAAAATAAATATTAAATTATTTTAAAACAAAATGAAATAACCAATTAATTTATACAGTAAATATTAGAATATTATTATATTTTATACAGAACTTTTTTTTTAAAATAAGTATAATAAATTAAATTGTTTGGCTTTTATTAATGTGGAACATACCCAACATACCCTCAATACATTCTATAAGCATAATTTTGTGTGTAGTCTTAGATCGTTTTT
>NW_019103786.1:0-1109 GCF_001856785.1 Myzus persicae
ACCTGTCGATTTTTTTTCAGCGTTAATGGGACGAAATTACAAATTAAAAATTAAACATCTTTAATTAAAACTTTATTTTCAGGGGTTCTGGTCGAATATGATTTAAAACAGAGTTCAGGGAACCGAGTCACTTCACTGTTTCTTCGATGTGGCCAATGTAACGTTCCAAAATTCGAACCTTTAGTGTTGACTGCTAACTACACAATAATAATGACCGATTATTTGGCAAATGGTGGTAATAATTATTGGTCGTTTCAAAAAAGAATAAACAGCGAATTACTAGGTTTGTAAAAAAAATTTTCAAACATATTCAAATTACGTGAGTATTTCCAGTGAAAGATAATAATATAAAAAACGCTACTGTCGATAAAACGTATCAAATTCTAGAAAACTAGAATTTAATCATAGCTTTAAAATATCATAAGAACGTGGTGAGATAACTAAAAAGGATTCTTGTTTCTCGTTATATTCACTGATTACTTACGAATCGTAAGCTAGATATTATGTAAAATATCGGACTTCTCACACAGTAATGTAAAAATATTGCATTATTGCATATACATTACGCCGTGTAACGCGCTACACTATACAGGTACTAGTATAAATAGAAATATTATACCGATTAATTGAAAAATTAATTAATTTAATGAACCAATCATGGGTCCTAAATCATGCTTAAGTCTTTAAGGGACCATTAACTCACTATTGTCTCAATAAATGTTTAGTGGTTTTTAATGAAACCCGACATAAGTATGTATTATTATCTCTTTCACTGCAGTCTTGTTTTTAAGTCAGTAAGTCAACAAAAACATATTATAAATAATAAATAAACATTGCGTTACTTAGGTATTGAAGATTATAACGCAACATCTATCTACATGCAATCAATAAGTCCCATAACGAGTGGAATAGACGGCAGAATCAACTTTAAACGCGATAGCAATATCGAAAAGTCGGCAGGATCTAATATCAATACATGGAATAGTCGATTATTAGTGACTACTTTTATTACTATAGTATTATTCTTAAACATTCAAATCGTTGTCTAATTTTAATTATGAATATTTAAACAAGTATTTTAGAAAAAAAGATTTGTATTTTTATTATAA
>NW_019103787.1:0-1114 GCF_001856785.1 Myzus persicae
ATAATTTGAATTTATCATAAGAATATAATGCATGTACATTGCACAAATGTTTACTATTACTCACTTTGGTTTTTACAAAACAAATCTGGTAGATGTGAACTAATGCTATCCTCAACTGAATAAAAAAATAAATTATTTGGTTATAATCGAAAGGTTGCTTTTATTACTTATTAGTAGTTATTACGAAGGATATTCAAAAAGTAAGTTGCATCAGGCCATATATTTTTCAATTATATTTGGCAACCTACTTTTTGATGGTCCCGCGAATATTATATACTTAAATTTACAAACACAACTATACAACACACTTTTTTGACATATTCTCTAAATAGTTTATATAAAACCACCGATCCATTTAAGAAGAAACTCACGTTTTGTATTTTCTGAACCAAATTCATACACTGAATAGCAATAGTCTTCTAAATAACCTGCCAGTCATATTTGAATAGACTTAATTAATAATGTATTCTAAAAAAATTAAAAATTGATAGTCATTTAAATTGAAAACATTTTTAACTTCCATTCATCACGTATTATTCATTTTTATTAAAATTGTATTAACCTTATTGAAATATATTATGTACAAACAATTAATAACTACAAATGAATCGATATACTCTATAATATACTTTAGTCTCCAAAATAGTTTAGAAATATTCTCAAATGTGTAAAATTAAATTTTGGCATTAATTTACCTGCTTCACGATTTGTAAAGTCTTTTGAGCCCTGTCTGATTCCATTGTCTAAAAAAAAATAAGCATCTATTGAAAACAATATTCTTTATTTTTTCACTCCAAATTGCATTTAAATACAAGGTTACAAAAATATGCAATTCATAACGTAACGTAAACCAAAATATGCGGTGGGCATCAATTTTGTTTGTTTCAAGTTAAGATTCATCAATACTTGAATAATGCACCTTAGAAATGAAAATTGCAACTGCAATTAGAGAAGGCAACGTGCTACCACTGTGTTTATTCTCCTAACAATGAAGCAATGAAGAATAAACATAATAGAGAAGAAGAAAATGAGATTCGAAACCTGGAGTCCAGCCATGGACGACAATGTATAGTTTCCCAAGTCGTCAGCCTGCGAAATCCATCCCTTAACCAAA
>NW_019103788.1:0-1055 GCF_001856785.1 Myzus persicae
AAAAAAAAAAAAAAAAAATAAGTAAAAATAATATTGTGTCTTTAATAAATCTATAATAATATCATAATTGATGTATTAATTTATTTTTTATTTCATCCTGGTAAGTTATAGAAATTACTAATTAGCTTTAATACTATTGTACTTACCACTGTGTTAGAATTAGTCTATTGTTGGTAATTTTTTTAAACATTTAAGGAAACATAATCTGGTCATCAAAGGTTATTTTTAATAACACATTTGAAACACTGTTAATTAAGTATAAAATGATTATTATCATAAACTTAATTATAAACTAATTTGTAATATCACGTGATAAAAACTATCTCTATTTTATGGTGTTTGATATTTTTTTTAAATTTGTTCAGTTTAAATTCTTGTTTGCTTTAAATTATGAAATTATATCTAGTTGATAATCCTGCATATTATAAAAATAATATCGTTTCCCCCAAGAACTCGGTCAAATACGCCCTTGAATGACAAATCGTTATTGTATAATATTAAATATTAGTATTACCTATAAGGTATAATATAGTAGGTATTTAAATATTTATTGATGAGGTGTACTGTAATTTGTAAGATATTACCTATTAATATTACTAGCAAAAGAATCAGCTTTGTTTTTAAATATAGATTTATACCTTCAACCTACGTTCATATTTCCCAAGGGTCCCCTCACCGATAAACTTATACCTACTTTGACATGGCCAAATCTTTTAATATATTTTATTGAGATTTGGTACCTATGTAACTAAAAAAATACTCTTAACATTCTTCATGGGCCAATATTCTGAAGAGAAATAAATAAAATCGTATTCTTTAATACGTAAAATAAGAAACAAAATTTTACTTTGTAAACAAAATGTTAGTTGCATAATAGAACAATTCACAATAATTGTATGTTTAAACAACACTGCAGGTATAATAAGAATGCTTTTAACTCTATTAAAATGTTTAAATTGGTTGTATGCCGAAAGCATGTAAATATGCATTACAAATGAGCTTGAAATTGAAAAATAAACCGTTAACAATATATATAATTTTAACAAAAAAAAAAA
>NW_019103789.1:0-1112 GCF_001856785.1 Myzus persicae
ATATATATATATACATACTCGCGGGGTATATTATACAAGGTGGGTGCACGTAAGGCATAAAGCGCCGATATTTTGCTGGGTGCACCCGTGCGCAGTGCCACTCGCCGCGGGTCGTCTAAAATGTAAACGTTCGTAACAATTAATTTATATATTTCGATATTAATTGGGCCTCATACATCAGAAACGTCGAAACAATATTATTGCTTTGGACAGTAATATAGAAAGTTGATAGGTAATGTAATTAATAGTTGTCGTCTTAAATATATAAAAAGTAGGTTGTGCTGTATTTGATTATAATTTATGTAAGTACCTGATGACTTCGAATTATGTCGCCCGAGGAAAAATTGTTCACCTTAAAACACACACATATACATAGGCATTAGGCGCGTATACATTTAACGAGACAATGGATTATTTAGTGACAATAGAGTCACCCTGTATAATATTAATGCGACCATATACTACACAGACGTACCTGCCCCAGTCATGTATATATTATAATATATTTAGGTAAATGTCGTGTGCCGGTCGCCTCGTCGAGTGTTGAATAGATCGTTTGTTCCCCCCCCCCTCCCTCAAGTAGTGTAGTTTGCCTACAATACGATAATATATATATATATGTACCTATTGTACATGTAAGTAAGTTGTAGTCATGGCTGCACTATATTATATAGTATGGTTCTAATGGCCGCCGCCGAATCGGGTGACAAAACTAATATATTTAATGACGACAGTCATTGTCGGAGTGGGCGAAACGTACATAGGTCGAACCTATACAAACGAAAAAACTTGCACGGCCAGACATCGGAATAGTGGCGGCGACACCGTTAATGTAGTCGGTAGCAGTATATAAAATATAATATATTACCTATGTGTGCTGTACGCGCCAAAACTAGAAACTCGAAACTCGAAACTTTTCCACTTCTGCAGCTCGTAAACGTCTGCAGTCATCGTCGGACTTTGCGAGCATAAATCATCGTACTCTATAGAAATATATATGTATTAGATACCACACGCACGCGTGATGTATAGTATCGCCACAGTTTTGATTCATAAAAGAGCTGTCCCATTTGTACCGATAAACGTTCGACGAAGAATGTCGTAACGGCACG
>NW_019103790.1:0-1108 GCF_001856785.1 Myzus persicae
ATCACCTCGACGGACCACGAAATATTCAAAACCCAAATGTTCAATTTCATCAAAACGTGTTACCTTAATTAAACAATGTCAGGCACAAGCTTTATAGAATTAGCGTTGTCGGAGAGCATATAATATTATATTGGTCATACAATTATTATTAAGTGGTCTTTTATTTTTAATTTATGTCGACCAACCACTGCCGATGAGGTACCCAGCTAAACAGTTCCGTGGCACTACTTCTAAATTATATAATATTAAATTGAACACTGATTGTTTTCAAGAAGTTTGATTTTAGAAAAAAATGCAGTGGTTTCCGATACTGAAGTTCGCTTTTCTTCACCCTTTAATCATTTATAATGATAGTCTCAAGTCAAGATTTTTGTTTTTTTTTTTTTTTTACAATAATTTACAGCTGAATCTTACAGGGCTTAAAATTAAGAAGCGGTTTTTTCTCATTCTTTTATAGAGCTGACCGTCGACAATATATTTTTTACCAAACATTTTCTCGGGTCTTAAAGAGGTATTTATAGCTCTTGCCGTTTTCAATTTAACTCGATATTCTAAATATCCATTAATTACAACGTGGAAGTACTTGGCATAATGTATTGTAAATATTTATAATATAGGTACATGTTATATCATACAGTTGAAAAACATAAAAAAAAAATGATTAACAACTTATTTTATTCTTTTACGATACGGTTGTATACTATGCTACACTACATTGCGGAAGTCTATGGTCGATACGAATCGAAATATTGTTTTATTAAATCCTGTTTTTCTACGTCCTCACATGCTCGGATTTATTAGATTATTTATGCGAAGAAACAAAAAGGACTGTACAGCTATGTTACCCAACCGGTTATTAAACTGTAGTTTCGTTGATCCAGCCTTGGACGGAAATTCACGGGCGACGTTTAAAAGGAAGTTCAAAATTCAATGTCATAAAAACGTAAATATCAATACAATTACCGACGAGTATGATAATAATATTATGTCATAGACGAGTGATAATAATTTTTTTTGGCAGTAAATAGACGTTAAGTTTTTCTTCTGATTAGGTTTCCTTATAGCTTTGTCGTGGTTTTTATTTTCGACCATCTATTACATAACTATG
>NW_019103791.1:0-1106 GCF_001856785.1 Myzus persicae
GCGAAGCCACGTGTGCGCGAACTCAAAAAGTTAAGAAACGATTTAATAACAAAGTGAGTTATTATAGAGCATTGGAGTTGGATGTTGGCTGATTGGGGCAAAGAGCGTGCGCCGTCATCAAATTCAGAAAAGGTAAGAGATTTCCAATTTCCTTAATGCATAGTACTTGAAAATTTATATTTTCTCGTGGTAAAAATTCCTTATATTTGGGCTATACCCGGGGAGATAGTATAGTACTATAGTATAGGCGACAATATAATCGATTAGCACGTCACTATCAGTATTTTATTTGCGATAAAATAGTAAAAGTATATGCTTCACATCGTAAACCAATTAGTGCGGGTTGTGCGAAGGAGATATAAGATAAGTAATAGTCGACAATCAAATTTATAGTTGGCGACTGCGTTGCGTCGATATTATAAAAGTTATTATTCTTATTGTCGTATAAAATAAGAAATATTATACGAATAGAAGATAATAAAAATAATGGGCGACATATCAACTTTGACTAAGTGCCGCGGACAGCTGAAGGCGGCCGTAAAGAGATTTTTAAATTTTGTAACGAAAGAGAACGTAGACGTAAATGAGATATACATAAGAAAAGAGAAAATAGAAGAAACCTGGAGCGAATACGAGCGAATCCAATCTGAAATAGAAGAGACTGAGGGCGTAGAGATGGACGAACAAGAGAAATATCGAGAAGAGTTCGAAGAAATGTTTTTTAAGGCAGTAGGAATAGCCAAAAAATTGACGGAACCAGTGTTCAATGAAAAAAAAGTGCAACCATACCGTGGTACTGATGAAGACGGAACGGGCGAAGGGAATTACCGGTCAATAGAAACGACGAACGATATTAAAGATAGTGGTCGAAAAATCTCGCGTCCACCGATAAGATTATCGGCGTTGAATGTGCCGACGTTTTCGGGCGAATATAACGAGTGGGCAACATTCCACGATATATTTACATCGTTAATCCATAATAACGAGGATTTACCTCCAGTTGAAAAGTTTTTTTATTTACGTTCCGCGGTGGCGGGTGACGCGCAGAATTGTATTCGATGTATAGAGACTACATCAAGCAATTATGAAATGGCATGGAATAAATT
>NW_019103792.1:0-25320 GCF_001856785.1 Myzus persicae
GTAAAAAGATAAATTGGATAACTTAAGAGTCACTCTAAATATTTAATGTATAAGAATATTTACAAACATCTTCATACATTTATTTTAAAACTCTTTAGTTTTAAATCAAGTACCGGAAAGCCCTAGATGTGTGGAAAAACTATCAACATAATATAGAGGACGAAATATAACATCTGTGTGTGTTGAAGTGCAGTCGGGTCTTCGTGTGCATTCGAAACCAGTGTAGTGTATATTCAAATTATACAAAACTTTTATTTCTGAGTGAAGTAATAGTTCCGTAAAATGTATGAGGTTTTTTTTTTTTTGTTTGATAATATTTAACTACGTCTCGCGTATACAATGTACACTAAGTTTGAAAATACCTACATATTGAAGCATACATTGAGTTGCTTAAAAAGAAAAAAAAATTTAAGTGAAATTAAAAAATATTTCTTTCTGTTTTCATACTTTAGATTATTTTTTATGATCAAACGACTCATAATAATTAATCTTTCATTATTAACAGTTTTAATATTTTTGGGATGCACATCACAAGACCATTACGGTTTTTAATTAAAAGTTCTAAGATTAATAAAGTACCTATACCTATTGGGGAATATTTTTTTATGAATGTAACTAAGCCTCAAGTCTCACTAAGTTATCAAGGCATTCGTTAATTTAAATGCCTAATTTTTTTTTAAATTAAGCCTTACATTTTAGTCGTTATACTTTTGGACTATTGGAAATATATTAGGAGCTGGAGGGAATGGTGTGTGATAAGGAAATTGTTTATTTTTATTGAAGTCACCCATTTTTTTTTACCCAGTTAATTTTTTGTTTAGAAAACTCTGATAATTTGATATTTAAAACTTACAATAGACGAAGACATTAAGTTCATAACTATTGTATAAAATTCACTCAGAAAATGATTTTGGTAAAGATAGATTTTGATTTAGGACTTAGATACTTATAAAAATATGTTTATTTAATTATATGGTACGAATCTGTATCGAGCACTATGAATGGAGTAAATATGTAGGTAACTATAATATTAAGAAATCAGTACCTTCAATAAGTTGGCAGATAGGTTCTAAGTAGTAGATTTTAATAATATATATTAAAGAATTTCAATAATGTATAAGCTTTAAAAAAAAAATGAATAACATTTAAAACGGAATGGATTAAAATACACTAGTTAACGACATATATTACAAGAGATAATATGTTGTAATAATGCGATTCAATTGGCAGGGATCGACATCTCGAATTCCATCACATTTGGTTCGACGAACAGCGGGTACCCAACATCCTGCAAGTACCTATGAACCAGGGAATTATTATAATATTGTTCAACGTACCTACCGGTGAGAAAAACTCTTTTCATATAGACCCGCCAACTGCAACTGCACGATGCAGCCCTGCAAGTGCATAATATTGTATTGTTGCACTCGTGGCGATATATTATGTCATAATAATTGTATGGAATACAAATTAATACTATATACGTAGGTGAAGGGTAGGTGATATTATTATACCACTGGGTTTTAACGATGAAAAAAAAAATTCGAAACCCGATGTGAAAATCATCTGTTTTTTCATAACCATCCGTAATGCAGAATGGAGGCATAATTATATTATTTAAGACCAACTACCACCTACCGACCAGTATAATATTATCATAGGTCTAATATAGTGTATTATATTGTGTCACGGTAATCGGTAAAAACGACCAAGTCATAAGTTATTATAAGTAATATAGTATTATTATTATTATTATTATGGATCTTAAGTTATTATACAGATATAATATATGAAATCTCCACTGTAGGTAACAACGACAGTAGACATTGACATCCTTCTAAATGGGTATTAATAACGAAAATCCTACTAGTGGTAGGGAACGACAAATCAAAATTAGCTCGAAATGCGTTGGAGATATTTCAAAAAAAAAAGCAGAAATATATGCCGTTTCAAAATAAATGTGAAGAATGTGTCCAAGTGGTGAAAGAGATATCCCAAAATGTTTGATAGCCATATAATATACTATTTGATATTTTTGATATTTCATTTGACACCTTTTACCTACGTGTTTCATTATAAAAGCTATAATATATAATAGTTGTGATTTTTAGACAAAAGTAAATTTGGTGTTTTTTACTTTTTCTTTTTTTATTCTCGTCTTATTTTACTGTGTCATTTTTTTCCTAGATTCATTATGTCACAACGATATGGGCCCGGTAAGACAATGGCGCGTTTTCCTCATCGCGCAAACGTACCTCCCCAATATACTTTGTACGCTTGAAGAATCCAAAAAACAAAACTCCTTTACTAAGACGACTTACTAAAATATCATTATATTATTATTATAAACGCGTACCTATATCGTGGGGTTTGTTCAATAATGTCAATATAACGTCACATTATTATTATCATTATATTATCATAGGTACTATGGCTGCGCCGGAATCGATATTTATTTCCTGTCCCGGACGTCATCACCGTCGCCGCCGCCGCCGCCGCCGCCGCCGGGCCATTGCAGCAGAGGCGTAGCAGTCCGTCTGAATCCGAACAAGAGCTGCCGACACGACGATTATTCCCGCCGAGAATGACGAGTGCGCTGCCCCGTGCAGACGAGGCGGAGGCGTTAAGGCAGAGGTTTTCTAAAGGATCCTATGCATTACACACCGGTGCGACTATGATTACTATATTATGATGCACGCCTCACAGTGGGATTGAAAATAATTCTAAAGAGGCAGTGAGAAAAAAAATCGCGACGTGTTCAAACAAATCGGAGGCGAGCAGTCCGCCAGGGGGCACGGTCGGAAATTTGACCCACCCATCCCACCGACCGCTGCCAAGGTACCGCCGCCGCCGACGACGGTAGAAATCATTTCGGGGCTATTTCAATATTATAATATTATGTACCTCGGCAGGTACGTATACCTATAATAAACTATAAGCACCCGCCGCCGGACGATAATACACATATGATAATTTAATATACACGCGTGTAATGGGTATACACGATATATATGCTGACTTACATGTGTTTTATGGCAGGCGAGAGATGCGGCGGCGGCGGCGGGGGGGGGGAGGTCTGAATATTTGTTTTTAGACAATCTGTTTGTACCCTTAATTTCGGTGTTGCACCCTCGCGCCCCGGTTTTGTCACAACTCCTCATGAATATATGAATTTCATTGTACTTGCGCATCCATATATATATATATAAATAAACATACACCCTTACACCCCCCCCCCACCACCATCGGAGACCCGCCGCGGCCCGTCATCGCACACGGTTTTAGTATATTATATGGCGCGTTTGGCCGCGAAGTGCTATAATAATAATAATTTTATTATAATATAAATTAAACACACGCGCGCTGTCGCACGGCCAATGTATTCTCGGCGGACATATTATTATTATTATTATTATTATTATTCTAGTGCGAACCCTAAAAAAGCCGTAGCCGCCACAAATAAAGAGCCGACAAATAGATGACCACATGCACTCGACGGCTGGAGTTATAATATTATAATTATTTTTTTACTGTACAATACTATAGATCATTACCTTTTTTACACCGATCGAACGTTATTTTTTTATCAGCTAGTATTATTATTATTTTTATTATTCGAGAGCAGATCCTAAAAACGTCGTCCCCGCTATCACGAAAAATAAGCGAAAAATAGATGGCCTACCTAGTACTCTGCCTCCAAAAGTCAACGAGCAATAACTCGAAAACAGTAACTTTCATAATAAAAAAGTTTTTCAACAACTTTAAATGAAGCGTAGTAGTAGTAATAAACGTAGCGAGTAAAGTCAATAATTTTTTAAATGTCAAAAAGTTGGTATGTTATTGTTATTATGATACGTTTTACGAGGAAACTATATTGACAAATATTTATAAATTAATAAATTTACATAGATTTTTATGGATTTTAAAGGACTTACCACATATTGGCTTACATACGAATCGGGAGGTAAAAAAATAGTAAGTACGCTTTAACTTGGAGTTGATAACAAATGCCTTTTGCAGACATCTTTGACATAATAGTATGTGATTTAATAAGGAAGAACAACAGTAACTCCAGATCAATTACTGCTTTTTGATCTAGTACTTGGAAATATAGCCATGTTTCGTATTATTTATTTTGTTATCTATTTATATGGATTTCTAGTGAGAGAGACTTTATTTTTTACTGCGGGCATCGATACGGGATTAAAATCTCTATCAGTTATTGACACAAACAACTCGATTTGGATAAAAATGGAGTGAGTGCAGTTAACAATGCGCTCTTATATTTCCTTATAATATGTTTCTTAGTGACTAGGTTGAAGTTATTTTTCTAAGCTATTATTGGTCCACTATTTTGTTGCTACAAATTTCAAAAACGGTCATAACAATTTATACGAAATGAATTCTTGAATAGTGCAGTTTAAAATGTAGGAATATTTAATTATTTATATTAGTTTGGGCCCGAGACAATATATTAAGTAGTCTGCCCTTCTTCTGTATTTTCGAAATTGCTCGATTGCTGGTGTCGAACAAATTCTAAAACCCGTCAAACTAATTCATACAAATTAATAAAATTACGTACAAAATATTGGAATACAAATTTTTGAGGATTTCACTGAACGTTTAAGTTTGTATATTCATATAGGATATAGAGAAATTGACACATTGGCAAATTCTTTTTATTCGCTCGTATTATATCATTAGGTATAACTTATACAGTTATTATTATTATTGTTATTATGATTGTAGTTAAATTATTTTTAAGGTTCTAAAATCTCATAGATTAGTTAATTTTAATGAAAAAGGAATTCAAATTTAAATTTGAAACTCAAGTAGGAAGTGGATTAAGCATTTCTACTTAGTCAAATGTTACAGAAATATTGCTTACATCGTACATTAGGTGCATAAACTACATAATAATCGTCTATTTTGTGTATATCTTCTCTTCGCTGATAATCACTTATCGAGTATGTAAATCGATCTGGCCATCTAGCCACGATTTCGCGAAACATACCGAAAACACTCACAAAATCATGAAATATTTCTCGAAGTGCGAAAGTTTCGAGTCTGAAATGTTTCCGAGTGAAAATCGCAAGAGGAAAAATTTCATACCAGTAACCCTGATTATTATTATTATTATTATAATTATTATCGTTGCATGTTATCCGTACACTCGGTCGAGCACGTATTGTCGTACGTAAAAACGACATGTGACTGCCGTTTTGATATTCATTACGCGTGACTCCCGTCCGCGCGTCGTACTTAACGATCAACAGGCGACGCGCATAAATCCGGTCGCCGGTGTAATGCCATTTCGCCGTGTCGAGAATTTGCAAAACGGCTTAATGATGACGTCGGTTTAATTTCGGGACGATCGTATAATAACGTTGAACGCGAATTAATTTAATCGCTAGGCAAATTGACTTTGTTTTTTTTCTCTCTCTCTTTCCGGCCGCATTGTAATTTTTGTCCGGGCTTCGGCACTGATCCTCACCTTCCCCACCCCCAACCGCCGGTTACCAGTGTTAATCAACTAATTAATTAATCGTGTACGACTGCGGAAATCGTTAAAAATTTGTTGAACCACTTACGATATTGTATTGTATCATAACAATAATAACAATGTAATATACCTAATAATAATGCGGTTCACCGTCTATCCATAACTTTGAGTTCAAAAGTCTTAAATCTCCTCAATACTCGCAGGCACCCGTTGGGATATGAAAAGTTTTTGTTCGATAACAAAATATTTTTTTCATCTGCGTTTCAATATTACAATATGTAGGTACCTAATAGCATATTTAGTTACAGAATTTATTTTTACCGTTTTGAACTTCACTGCTCAACAATTATTTTAAAATGTTTTTTTTTTCTTCCATACGAATACTTTTTGCCTTCTTAGACATAAATATTATTAAAAAGTAAATAATAAATAACCTAATAACTGCAGCAGATGTGCAGTATTCGCCTTATTGTACTATTATACGTCTTTTATTATTAGGTATGGTTGAATACGTTTGTTCGCGATCTCACGTCGATTACATTATATACACTTTCAGAGATAAATATAACTATTGTAAAGCTTAGAAAGAAATAATAGCAAAAACGATGGAGTAATTCGAAACACCACAATGCACGTATTTTAACAAATATAGTCGAACTCAAGTTTTAAAACATGTCGGCATTCGTTCCGACAATGTAATATTACCTATTATACAATAAAAAGAGACGACAACAATATGAACATGATAATTTATTACAATATCCTGGGACAGTGAATATAGTCAAATTGAAGCGATAAATACAATCACCAATGAAGAATGTCATCGTTCGTTTATTTCCTGTATACAATGTGAATATTATCGTCACTATCATAAATTATATTTATTTGTGTAAATCAAAGTACCTACGTACAACCACCTACACACACATATATATATATATATATATGCAAAGGATGCACATATATTATTATTATGTTTCTAATTGTATACGCATTGTATAACACATTATAATATCAGTTGTGAAACAATCGCATTGCCCTTATCGATATTATGCTATATATTATATTTGGTTCCATATAAATTGCTATGTAGGTATATATGCTAAAATATAAGTTCGTCATGAGGTACCTATGTAAAAATAGATGAATATTAGATTATCCCGTTAAATTCGGTAGACACTATATATTTGTGTACTATCAACTTTAACTTATAAACAACTATAGTTATAAAGTTATGACTTATGAGTTATGACTAATAGCATGTGAGTATATACAGTTTCAAATGTTGGAATAAGTTATTATATAGGAAGGTACCAGCTATAAAAATAGACTAGAAACTAGCGGTATATTTTAGAAAAAAATTATTTTCCCAACAATGAGACAATGAAAAAAAGGAATAGAGTTTATAATATTCGTTTACAAGGCTTAGTATATTAGGTATTTGCTTATGTATATTTTGTATTTAAAATATCCGTATTTTGAATGCTGTGTTAAATGTAATCACCTCATCGATATTGAACAGTTATAAACAACATTAGTTAATATTAAGCCACAATACAACCGTCACTTTACACACAATGTGAAATATTAATTTTACTTTGTTTCTTTCAAATATTTATATACTTATTTTTTTGCACATCGAAGTTGACTTACAAGTTGAATACTATAAAATATAATGGCATATGAATTTGACCAGGGTTAGTTTTACTAATGACCAATAACTAAATAATTGATTTTCACAGTTAAAAGTTAACAAACATTTCTGTTTGTATATTTACTACATTGAAGGTTTTAATTTTTCTTCAATATTCCGTTTGCACCCTCTTATAAATACCTTTTGTTTTTCAAATTTGAGTAAAAAAAACTGAACAACTCTTTTTTGAAGCATTTTATCTTATTCAGTTTTTTTTATTTTAGAAAAACCATGTATAGTATATTAGTATGTATTACTAATGTTTGTTATGTGTATATTTTACACATGCTACACGACAAACACGCATTAAAGTAAATCGATCATAAATAACTTTGTAAAGTGATTTTAGAGTTGAAATACCTTTTAGAAAAATTAAACACTATATACAATCTTCAAGTTTGTCTAAAAGTCCTTTCTCTGAATACTTTTGGTCATTGAAAAAGTGTAGTTACTTAATGTTATTGAAAAATTATATTTCAAGATTTAAAAAACAAAGGGTACCTACCTATTTAATATTTTATTAGACATCACCAATCGACTAGTTTGTAATGTATTGATGTAGACGTATAGTTTTCACTAAAAATAGGTAATTACTTCTAAAGTAGTTGAGTTTTAGAGAGTAAAAATTCTTCACAAATATTATAATTTATAAACATTATTCACATGGTTTTAACATAGGTAGGTACTATCATAGTGACATGTGTGAATCCTGCTAATTTTTGAAAAATGAATACATTTATTTGTTTATTTATTTTATTAATGGTATGGCTGATGGCCTGATGGTTATTTATAGTCTTAAACAATTAATTGAATATAGAAATCTGATATCTGCATAGATTACCTCACCATAATATTTACACATAACACTTAAAGAACGATGCCTTATATTATCTATTATTGCCTTAGTCACAACCTAACCTAGCCGTTGATCGTTTTTTTTCATGCTATGATTGATGATCTAAATGTATTCTTATTTCTAAGTATGTTTTTTCACACCGTGAGTGTTCTCTACTGATCCATAGCCCATAGGTCTTGTTTTTGTGAGATGTCTCCGCTATGATTAGTTATGAAACTGTACCTGCGTATGCAGGTTAGACAAGTTCGTCGTTTAGACCTAGTTTCCGTTTCAAAACAACTAGTGTTACTCTCCCCTAGGACCTAAAAAGTAAAAAACTCCAGATCTTAGGCACTCATCGACGACTGCAAATTTCAGTCGTTCGAACCAGACCTAACCATAACCTAACCAGAAAAAGAGGAATATAGAAAACCGTAAGTCATTGATACCTAGTTGAAAGAGAGTAAATAATTAGACTTAGTTTCCTTAAATACATAAAGTTCTTAAAATAACTTGATACGCTTTTTCAATTTATGACTCTTAAAAATATATTTTCATCAATATTTTTTATTAAATTATTATAAAAAATATTAAGGTCAATGAGAATACAAATAATCTAAGACCAATTTAAAAAGTTACTTGCGTGAGTCGTCGTTAAACTAAAGTAATTTTGGAGTTAATTTTATTTATTTATTTTTTGAATGATAACCAATTTGCCATAATACTTATGTATCTTGCAATGTATTGCTATATTATGAACTCAGTTTAAATGAATCAGCACTAAATGCATTACTATTTAGTATTGAATAAGTTTTTTTTTTTGCTTTCGAAATGTAAATATTCTTGAAAGTATTGTATAAATATAATTTGTTTTCATTCAAATCTTGCTGGAAGTAAAACGCATAATTTTCTACCTGTTTTTAGTTGTATATAAAACATTTTTTTTTAAATTCCCATTCAAAATTTTCAAGAACCTAATTCCCGATGTGAAATATAAATATACCATATTTCGACGAAATGAATAGATGCAATACACGTATTGTATACAAATCATAAACAAACGCTGTAAATTATGCTTATACAATATAATATGCATATAAAAAGTAAATTGGACCTTTATGAAACTGTAGTATCCTACTACAATACAATATTATTATACGTATTACACTTTTAAAAAATTGTACTCACAAATAGTTTTTATCGATATTACCAAGTTTCAAGATTAAATTCAGAGTTGTTTGAGATTAAAAAAAAACCCCTCCATCAATCATTTAAATTACTTTGGTACCTATTTATTTCATAAAACTTTAAAATAAAAACTCATTTCCAATCAATGAAATTTGACACTAAAAATATTTATTTTGTAAACGATTGCTCCAAACATATATTATTATACCTAAGTGTTGTAGTTGTATGTATATAAAACTCAAAAAATGTTTTTAACTTTTAAGTAGGCTTTTTTGTAATCTTAAGTCGTTATTAAAACATATATTTTAAAAAGTTACCGTCATAAGACGTTTTGAATTATTGCGAATAGTATATTTACGTTGTAACGGTTAATAATTAATAAATAAACTAACTAACTTTTTTTTTCTTTTTGTGAATAATAAACCTCAGAAAAACTTAAATAATAAATACAATAAAAATAGTAGTGTTTATAGTTATCAAAAATAAATATAATATTATTGTATACCAATAAAACCAATATAATAGGTATTTGAACTAATTGAAAAATGATTTTTCTTCTAATTTTAATGATTTAATTAACTTATAGAGGGGGTTTTAAAATTACTAAGATCGTTCTAGATTTAAAGTTAGACGTACGATAGTTTATTTTTTTTACCTAGATCCCAATCTCTTCCTTTTTCATGGCGTTCGCTTTCGGCTATCACATACCATATGCACGCAAACCAATGTGCAACTAATGTGAATAGGAGCATCAAAAGTGTGAGAATCATGCCGCCGTACTGCGAATACCTGTCGATCTTCTGCAACAGTCTCGCTAACCTCAGCAGTCTGGTCAGCTTTAACAAATGAACTTGTCCCGAACCGGCTTCCTGGAAAAGAAAAATGGAGACAGACGTTGATAAAATTGTTAACTAATTAAAACATACAGTCAAAGCGCAACGACATTTTGTTCACTGGTAGGGTTCTCTGCGAAGAAGATAAACTAATAATTTTAAGTGGTACGATAATGGAATCTACATTATCCTATTACTTCAAATTAGTAGGTAGGTAAGTGTGTACCTCCGTCTTCAGCCTGGTGGACACCATTAGATACTTTTGTATAATAATAATATTATATCCATGTGTAATGAAGGCAATCCATAATTTACACGACATTTCGTAACTACATTCGTTTAAATAAGTCATTGTATTAAAATACTATATAGTTATCAGAAAAATAAAGTGTACGTTGTAATACAATAAACGTCTGAATTTGTATCACAACAAGAAAAAGAAATACTCATAATATCATAAAGCACCTATACGGAGCAATATTGGTAAGTATTTGATATTTTGGTGAGTACCTATTTTTTGATATTGGCTTCTATGAATCAGTGTCAAATACTAATAAATTGACACTCTTTAATATTAGCTAGAATGAGAAAGTAGATGGAGCTATCACGTTTAAAAAATCTTAATACAAATAACTGTAACTTTGCACTGATTAGTGATAACTAACAAAAGAACCGATGAGCACACTGAGTTAAAACTCATTATCGGATAACATTATTTTTTGTGTTTAATGTATTTAAAGTGTACAAAACCAAAATATTTAAACATAATTAAAGTAAATGCCTACTTACACGGCATGCGCTTGTGTTTCTAAGGTATGCATGGTTATTGAAAACGGTTTAAAAAAATAAAAAAAGATATCACTACGAAATTAATTAAACAAAGGTAACAATCTACAGTTTTAATATGGTTTTAAGTGGGCATCTAAGTATGATGGCGTCAAACTTAATATTAAGAAATATATTACATATGATGTTGTTAAATATAAGTAAAATATATAATGTATCTATTTTTATGTCTACATTATGTATTTTTGTTTCATTTTTCAATAAAATATTAAAAGCGATGAACCAATAAAATATGGATAGTAAATACCTATTGTAAAACGTTTGGGTTAAAGTAGTTTAAAATTGTTTTCCATACCAATCTATTTTCATGAAATTATATTACTCTTCCACTGATAGATTAAAGCTTTCATTTTTCCCAACACTTTTTTCGATTCACTAGCCTGTGATACATAAATAACACATTCCGTCGCAGTTTTGATAGCATGTCATGCGTCATGCAGTATAGTGAAAAATAGTTTTATTTACACCATATTAAGAGCTTAACATTTTTTAAAGCTATACTCCAAAAAATAAATAACTATGCAGTGTGTTTTTTAATTATAATATTATTCAATTTGATAAAAAAAAAAGTAGATACGTGTAATTGTCCCGATTTATTAAAAATCTTTCCAATAAAATGCTATTGGATAAAATTATTTTTTATTAAAATAGATTATAAGTATCAAAGTGATGAAAATAAAATTGTACATAAAATAAATTGACTAAAAGTCATATTTGAATATTTGATAAGAATATTATTGTTAAAACAAGCCAATGGTAACGTCATCGAGGCTTTTTCTTGTTGTTGTTGTATATTTTAATCATTATAAGTAGGGCTCGGGACTTCTAGGAGTTTGCATGTTTTTAAATAATCATTAAAAACATAGGTAAGTAAATAGAAATTGGTTTCATAGCATTACAAGTTTATATTTAAAATGTATAGTTGCATATTTTGCATATTTGACCATATTTCATTTATAAGTGCATATTTGACCATTTTTTATTTTATTAGTGCATATTTGACAATATTTTTAATACGAGGAGTAAGTTTTTAGTTTTATAAAAAATTTTTTATTTTAAATAGATTTCCTGGACCGGATTAAATATTTAAAAATTAATGTTTTCGTTTTTCTTGCCTATTTTTAAAGCCGATAATGATACCGAAAAAACATTTTATAGACTATGACTAGTTGTAGATAGAGGCCAGATGGTTACTTGAATAGTAATAGTTGACAGTTGGTGTTGCGCGATCTTCGTATTTTGGTTTCGTGAAGTGTTTATTCTTTCGAGTGAGCCCATAATAAAATAATTAAAAAATGCCTAGCTTAATGATTTTGTAAAAGAATATAATTTTTTTTCGTGCATATTTTAATAGCATATTTATTGATTCTTTAGGGCGTAAATGCATGCATATTTTAAGGTTTTTAAGAGCATGAAGTCCCTAGCTCTAGTTATAAGTAATAAATATTGTTTCTATAACCTAACCAAATTTGGAGTATATTTTTAGGATTACGACCACGAGTTTCATACTTTTCTCAAGTATTAATGTATTATAACTTTCCATCAATTTGCTATATATCATATAATATAAGTTCAAATAATATACTTTATTAGATTATGATATTAAGTCCTACTAGTAGTTTCGACAAAATACAATGGATTCTGTCAAGGCAGCTCGATTGATTCAATAAGATAAGCTGTAATAACATTTTCTGTATTAAGAAAAATAATCCACTGTGAATCCTTTCTCGTAAACGTTTGTTTGTCGATACTAAACTTAATTTATAGAACTGAAAGTCAATTAAGTTCCCTGATGCCCGCATTCATCTATGCACACAAACCATGACAATAGGCCACATCACCAAACATCAGAGAAAGAACAAATTTCATTAAAAACGTTTGCAGACAAATTATATGTGTATAAACGTAGGTACATAAACGAAATTTGACCGAGTTTAGAAGGTCAAATGATGAAATGAACAACAATAATTTCAAATTTGTACTGAAGTAAGCTATGAATACCTACTAGATTGAAAATTATATGATGTCCAATATTAGATGTTATAAATCGAAATGTCAACAGAAATAATATATACGTTTCTAGTTCCTACTACTGAGCTCTTGTAAGTTCCAGATATGTGATGTTTAGGAATGAAAACATAATACGTATATTCTATTCGTATAGTAACGGAACAAATTATTAAAAACGAAAATTAAAATAATTAAGAAGTTATCTAAATAAGTGTTAAAGGCGCGAGCTTGCTGAGCGAATCAACCTGTCTAAAATAATAATATATTATTAAATAGATTAGTATTTACTAAAAAAAATTTAAAAACTGAAAATTTTTAAAACGTTGAGTATTTTAAATAAAGTCACCACGGCCTGTACTTTATTTCTATACAAAATAATTTCATTCGAATCCCATTTCAATTAACTAGGTACTTTACCGAAAGAGCAGCTATACCGATATATTACAGCTACCTATTTTTATTCTTCAACAGATAATTAACAAAGAAGATAAGTTATTGTATATTATAAAATGATATATTCAATATTGATTGTATTCATTATCTATTTTACTCAAATAATAATTCCACAGCATTACAGAGCGAAATAATTTTTAATTTCCAATTTCATTTTTTTTTCTTGATTGATCTTTCAAGTTAGTTTACAGTGTATACTCTACATGGTTTATACCAATCAATGAGACTGTTTTGTTTTGATAGAATTGGAGTTATTTTTACTAAAAGTTAAACACTTAACAGTTACTTTTTTAGATTCTGTACATAATGTATTAATTTTACAATGATGTATGTTCCATTGCCTGTTGAATCAGTAAAAATGCTTCAATCTGTAAGTTCAATATCTTTTACGGCAGCAAAGTGGAATGGATTTTATTACACATAAATACATAATTATTACATAATTTTTTTTAAACAATTGACTTTGTTATTCTGTTGTAATTAAAAAACGAATAATCGTTTGAAAAGTTCATCAGATTTACTTATACGAATTGCAACTTGCTACCTATATTATTTGGTATAAGTTCTTTTAATATTTTGATTCTTCTTAAATGATTTATAGCAATTTGAAATTTCCTAAATTGGTTTGAATTATACCCACATGTTGATAAAAAATGTATGCTCTGTCATAAACCTTGAAGATTTAATAAATATCTCTTCTTAAAATCATAAGTTGTTAATACTGAAATTTAAAAAAAGTTTATCGTAATTCTAAAAATATTATTTTTATGAGCTTTTGAAATACAAGATATGTTTTCGAAATTGGAAAAGAAATAAAGACTACATTTTTTTTATTTATCATGTTTGTAATAAAAAAATGTTATTCGTGGAGACTTGAAGTTTTACGTAATAATATGAATAAATTTGGGTAGACAATCTATTTTTTGGAAATCTGTAATGTATATTTACAAAAGCTTATAATTGTGTTCTTTCTTATAAATCTTGAATACGTTTAATACGTCGTCTGTATATTATTTATTCATTTATTTATTTATATATTATTTAATATTATTATTATTAAATTTCTGTAGAATGTTAGGTTAAGTTCAGTAGTAGGCACCAAATTTAATTAAACTAATTGATGTTATATCAACATATACAATATGCAAATATATTTACTTTAAAAAGGTTGCATATAGGTACAAACTACAAAATATTCAATATTGGTCATATAATACAAAATTAATCAGTTGCTGTAATATGAATTCTTGTGTATTATAGGTATAGCTTAAACTTATTAACTATTTCTTTTAAAAGTGATGCATAAGAAGTTATTTATAGTTTAAAAAATTATTTTTGTTATTGTTTTGTAATTTACATTTAAAGAAAATTTTCACTGTTCATATTTTGTTATAATTAAAAAGAATATTGTAATTGTTTTGTCGTATTATACTCGTATGTTATAATAATATGTTTGTATTAAACTATTAAGTATAAAATGTTAAATACAATATTATATACGAAATGTATAGATAATAATATGTAAGATAATCCCATTTATGTTTTTAATTTTTTTTTTTAAATATATATGTATAACAATTTTCAGGTTCGTAAAAAAAATGGTATATTTTTATGAATGTCTAACTTAAATATTTGTATGATAACATGGGGGGGGGGCTAATGTAGGCACGAACTTTTGGGCTCCCCCGGGCTTTAACACCGTTTTAAATACACGTGAAATAGAGACCTCTATTAAGAACACTTTTTGGAAAAATGTCTCTTAAACATAAGTTTTGTGGTTAGAATTAAAGTTTATATTGATTTCAAAGTTGTGTCATTGTATATCGGGTAGTATAATACAGGTGTGAACGCAATCGAGCTACATAATGTACTATATAATATAATTATGTATACCTACATAGTATAATATATTATGTATATATTATGTAACTATTCATCTAAATCGATAACATGTGTTAGGTATAATAGAACTAAGCTGAATAAAACAATTTAATGATATTTCATCTACGAGAAACTCAATTTCAATTAATTCAGTTTTGCCTTTAGTTCAGTCAACATAAGTTCTAGCTTTTACAGTTTTACTATGGAGAGAATTAAAAATAGTGATTTTTGCACTCGGAAAAAATACATTTATATTATGTAATACATTTTTCTCTCTCATTTCGTTGTCATTTGTTCACGCAACGCAGCAGCACGTAGATCTTATACAAGTATTATCCACGAGAGTTGACTTTTTGAAATAAATAATATTTTCGTCACCGTCTGCCCGCCACCGCGGCGGAGGTTATATTATTTGAACGAATGGGCATGTCATTAAGGCGGGACCCTATATTATTATTACTATTACTACTACGAGATCCGGGGAAGAGAAAAAAACTTTTTATTTCCAACTCGACGGCGGCCGGAGCATAAAGTTTTTCGCTCCAGCAACCGTCGGCGTCGCCAAAGCCTTCATACCGTCTCTCGGCTGTTGCGCGGTTAAATTTCTCACATGTTTGGAGGTAAATTGACTGTGAACCGCTCTCAGATATATTTAGGGTGAACAAAATGTGTTGGGCATGCGAAGCGGTGGTGGGTGTGTGTAGGACGGACGACGGCGGCCGAGAGTCTTGCGAAGATCGTAAATTTTTCTACGTACTTTAGGCGTGAAGTATTATACTCGCACAGTTCCATACCCACCACTGCCCTACACTATATTCTTCCACCATTACGACAGCAACAACAACAACAACAACAACAACTATTACGAAACACGCACACACCACTTCCGTAGATATATATACTCACGTCTCCGCTGTAAACGTCCGATGCGTACAACAGGTCGAACGGCAGGGCGGCGAATAAATCTACCACGAACCAGCTCTTCAAGTAATTGAAGGCGATCGTTTTGGAATCCGACACCACTTCACCTTTTTTGTTGACGAATGTCGTCCGGAAATTGAACAATATATCTGCAAAATACAATAAAACGAGACTATTAAAAACTGCAATATTAATCCGGCGAGCGAGCCTCCTAAATTATATATTTTCGGAAATTATTGTAAGAACCATTATTTTGATTTCAAAGTGTCTCAAAATTAGTTTTTAGGAGTACTTCAGCTGATATGTGAAAATGAATAAAAAAAAATGTTTTAATACCTAGTTATTATACCTATCGTAAACATATACAGCAAGTGGAGATTAAAAAAAAAAAATGTTAATTTAATAAACGAATGATTAACGTTTAACATAAATTAATAGACTATATTATTACATTGTGTTAATTTATACATAAAATATACCCAATTGTTTAAACATAATTAATTAACAAGTCACAAACTCATAACGTCCTAAAACATTGCTTTCTAGAATAAAAATGTTTGATGTTTTTTTCTAGGTAGGTATGTATCTGCCTAGTGAATGCATTTAATCAAATCACAAACATTGACACCATAATTTGGCTCCAAAAAATGTATTACAAGCCAGTAATGAGACTCAATTGATAAGTGAAAACTGAGGATGTTATACAATCGTCAACAAGACAATCTCTGAACTACGTCAATGAGGAATGATAAATGTTTCATAAACCAGTAATTATCAATTTTTGCCATAGCCCATAACTTTTAATCACTATTTAATCAATACTAATCAACTAAGCATATCAATGTATGAAGAGATTAAATTCAGAACCCTTATATTATACGTAGTGCACCACGTGTTATTAATTGAAGGCTTGGAATTATATAATATTTATTTTATTTAAACGCACGACGTGTTGTATATAAAGTACAACTAACCAACTTGTACTACCAACAAGTATAAAATCCATTTTAAACGATTTCCAACAAAACGAGTTTAGTTTCATTTTTCATAATATTTCGTCATAAATACTTTATTATGCATAAACGTTACATGCTATTTACCACAATAATTTCAAAACAAATCAATACATTTTCGTATGTGTTTGTATCAATATATTAATTGATACAGTAGAGTAAAATCTACGGTTGCTTATGAATATATATCATTATAGATGATATGTTGGACGTGCCATGCACACGCTGTCAATAGTGTAACGGAGAAGCTATAATAAGTACATTTTCCAAAATGGACAACAAATTAATCCTTGGAGTAAAAAATGAATATTTGAAAGCTCACGCGTCACCCTCGACCGCGTTGAAAATTTGAAATAAATCTATTCACATCTCAACATTTGAACCATCTGCAAGACTAATAATTACCACGAAGGGGGGAATTGGATGAGCGCAGACGACCTATGTTTTATTAAACCTAATAATATGTTTAATGCATATACCTACGAGCACAAACTTTAATATTATCGTACATTATATAATATTGTAAACCCATATTTTTAGAATTCGATCTTTTTTTAGTCGTTTAATACATTCTTATTTAGATCTGAGGCGTATAACAGTTATTGTTAAGGTATAAACGCGTACACGTCTCAATAATGGCTGGAGTACCTACTATGGCTTGTGATAACCGTATATTATATTATTATTATTATAATCATACGCACAATAATAATATTATATGCCCACGACACATGCTCGTGATATTAACACACCGTATGCCTGCGCTTACATTATTATTTATTGTTCGTCAGACTACCACGGTTATGGCTTAATATACCTACAGAGAGTACAAAACGTTTGAAGCCCACACAAGTTCGATTTAATGAACCGCGTCACTGTGTGCGTAAAATATGTTATGTACCCATGTGTGTGTTAGCGGTTTGCGTGTGTGTGTGTGTACAAAAACGTTATTAATTGCACGTGCTTTAAAAGCGACTCGCGATATAAAATAAATTCATTATACGTTTTGTCGATATACATAATAATATGTGTGTGTGTGTGTGTGTGTGTGTGTGTGTGTGTGTGTGTGTGTGTGTGTGTGTGTGTATGTATATCATAATATATACAGAGTGATTCGACGAGCGTGCTCGTCCCCTCCAAGCGTTGCTTTAATAATCAATTAATTGATTTTTGGGACTTTAAAGTTCCAATTAAACGCTGCATAAGAAGCAATTCATTTAATTGAGAAATATTTTTATGCAATTTAATTTGGAGTGTTCCGCGCGTGCGGTGATATAAACCTATTTTTTTTAAATGAAAACCACCGTGTGTTATTTATCTAACAATTTGTTAAAAATGGCTACGATTTGTTACGGAAGTTATTTCTTCATAATTTGAACGTATAGTGTAATAATCCTAGAGATTACTCGTTTGAAATTCGATTCAAACGCGTCCACTTTTTTCAAAAACCCTGCCTAATAAACGAATTTCAGTAAAAACGGTCGCTTTTATTTGACAAAAAATCAAAAAATAAAGCATGTATCGCTCACCGGATAAAAACCCTTTAAACTGGATGGAGACCTCTTAAATGGTAAACCAAAAATGTAAATATTTAAAAATATGATCTTTAGGTACCTATATGTAGGCACTTAAAAATAATTCCAAAAACAGAATTTGAATAAATTCATTATTAAAGAATACAAGTGGGGTGAGTATACTTGGAGAATCACGCTGCAATATATAATATATAACCATTCAAAACTATCTGAATAATATTCTGGTTCAATAAAAAGTTTAACGATACAAATTCTCGTTAGTGTATCGAGCTGAGACTTACGCCCCAGAGAAATAACTTATATTTTAAGCCTTTAAGTTAAATCGATAAAGTTAAGTTTTTTTTTTTTTATTAAAATTATAATTCTCAATCTAAATTATTTTGATAACTAATTAGGTATATTTTTTTTTCTTTAAAAATCAATTAAGTCATCTAAATAATTTATATTATGTAAAAAAACAACAATAATAACGTTAAAATAATTTTATTCCTATTTTCTTTATACAAAATTTAAACATACTTTTTTATATGTTTTAGTTGGAGATATGAAATGATATGATTTTAAAAATAATACGGTGTGAAAAATATCATATAAAAACGTTCTTGATACAGTGGTTGAACTTAATGATTATTTCTTATCTTTCCCTAAATGTATGTACGTTACTGTAATGTAGAAACGCGCATTTTAACTTATTACCTAAACAATATTACACGTTTACTATTCAATAGTGTACGGGGAGAGGGGAGAGGAGTGGTAAATTATTATTTATATTTTTTTTTAACATATTATTATTTATACAAACCAATTTTGAATGTACTTTTTTAGATAAAATAAAATAGATTAAAATAGAATTGAACAAAATCTTAATTTTAATAAACTTATCAAAATAAGATTACATTTTATTATATAATATTAATAATATATTATTAATACACGTTTAATTCTAACGTTTAAAAATCAATTTATATTTATGAATTACGAATGTACAATGTGGTTAATGTAGTGCCAACAAATTTTTTTTTTTTTGGGATTTCTATCTAAACCGCAAAACAAATGTTTTATTTATTTAGTTTCATAAGTACACAACAAAATTACAACCGACAAATTAGTGTATATTGCATAGATCCAACATCGCTTTGATCGGAATACAAACAAATTCGCTACATTTGTGATCAACGGGGGGAAGTGTGGTCTAAAAAAACAGATGACTGTAATAATAATTATTCACTAATAACGTTTCATCATACCATTATTATAGCTTTAAAAACATTGAAAATTTAAATATTTTCAGATTGATGCAGTGACCATTATTATTATTATTATTATTACTATTATTATTACTATTACTACTATTATTATTATTATTATTATAACCCGGGTGAAAAAGTAATTATTTTATCCGGGAAGAAAATAAAAATCACAACAGCTTTTTCTGGCTTCCTGTTGTTGAATAATAGTTTTATATGTAGAATCTATTAATATAATAATATATATTTATATTTTATCACGAGCTGCAAAGACGGATCATCTGACATTTTCCGTTTAGCGCTGCAAAAAATACAGGCACATTATATATTGTTATTTCGTTTAATTAAATACGTTATTGCTCTCGATTTTTTTCACTTTTCACTAATATTAAAATATTTTTCAGTGTTGCGCTAACCGTAGCACTAAGACCAGCGTTTTAATTTCTCTGGATAGTTTCTATATTATATTACATTAAACGAATATAAAATAATTCCTATCATATACAGAATTAAATTATAGTATTTTGTAGTTTTCTGGATGCTTAAAAATAACAGAGAGTATACTCTATGAACGGTATATAATAACATGTTTTGTTTAGTTTAAATTATGTTTCTCTAAATTACTAAAGCCATAAAAAAGCGAACACTTATTAAAATTAAAAAATCTACTGCCCACACTGTTGAAATAATGGTTTCGTCTTTGTAATCAAAATAATAACAAATTTAGGACCACCGTTTGCGAATGCGAGAAAAAAAGTCTCGAAGACAGAGAATTCTCTAAATTAATGCAGTCTATAGTAAACCGTTAATTAAAACACAAATAATTATAACAAAATCTCTAAAAGATGGCTTATGTAGTGTATCATCATCGTGTACCCGAAAAACAAAAAATATTATACAAAGCAACCTCCCCTAATGGACAGCTCCCTATAGCGGACGTGGTGTTTGGAACTCACTCTAAACTTTCTACAGTCTGAACCCTCTGAATAGCTGAAAAAATTTTAGAGACCGAGGGGTCCGGTATTTAGATGTCTCTCTGTACCTATATTAAAGTCATATCAGTATGTCATCTTATTATACTTTATGATATATTTTGAGGATAAGTAATATTTTTTTCGTAGGCAACAACTTTCTCTAAACGGATACGCACAACTTGCTAACCTCGTGGTATCTACAATTTACATAAAAAACGACGCAAAAAAAAAACAAAAACAATATTCAGTTATCAAACTCTTTTCGACTCGCCTCGATGTTTTATTTCTATCAAATCGACCAAGTTTTCACGTTACCGAGATTCGAGATAACAATATTATAGTAATACGTAGATTATAATAATAATACTGTATTGGTGATTTCTTCGTACTTTGATAACGACTACGACATGCAAGCGATAGGTAGGTACAATAGTATTATGGTTAAAAAAATAATAATAACGTGATAGTACCACAATTTTAATATTACAGTACTACGGTAAAAATAAATGTATCGAATACGACTTTAATCATTAAAACACCATGTACCTAAAATAATTACGCGTTCTCAGCAGCAGCAGGTTATACGTCGTAAATATTTGGTGCGGCAGTCAAATGGACGACATTATTATTATTATTATTATTATTACTATCGTTATCATTATTATAATTTTTTTTTTTTTTTCATCAACGGCATCGGCAGCACGGTTATTAGCCAGTTTTTTCGCTGTGGGGGAGGACACGGTCGGTTCGGAATACATGACTGCGTGGCAAGGATTTGTGACTCTAAAAACCCGGGTGGTCACCCTTCAGCGAACTAGTGACACCGGCCGGTGCTGGCACTCGGAACACGTTTGTGACTGAAGCCGAACACCGCTCAACTATCATTATTATTATTACAATGTTGTAATATTGTAATAATATATTATACATAATATATTGTTCTAGACGCAATGCTATGTATTCCGGAAAGATTACCGATGCGTATGGAATACCGCGGAGAATAAAACCGACGGATGGGTGGGACTGCGGGGAGACGACACGCACTTGAATTTAGGTACTGTTCTCCTACTCCTCCCCCCCCCCCCCCATTCGAGCCGGATGCGTATACACAATATCTGTGATTTCGCGTCGAGTGTGCAAAACCGAACGAACGCGGTGCAGAGCGATATATCATCATATTCTCGTGTCGTTCTATTGTTTAGCGTAACGATATTATTATTATTTTTCCGTGTAAACATTACTACGACTTACTACGACTTAAATAATATTATTATTATTATTATTATTATTATTATTATTATTATTATTATTATTTTGTTTTATAGTTTTCCCTCGTAGTATGTTGTACGGGTAATGTACCTAACCGTAATAATTATTGCACACATCTGATTCCTCGGTTCAACAACAACAACGTACCCATACTGAGTGTGGCAGAAATATAAGTCACGAATAAAATGTACCGATGCCAATACAGTGAGACATATTATGATTATCATGTGTGGTCTTTTGGACTTGAATTATTATAGTAACAATAGTCGGACGTAAAGCTGAACTTTCCACATGACCAGTAATACCCTATCTATCTATCTAAATATTATATTACTATAAAATTCAATGGTTAAATTTGAGATGAACTATTGAATTAGGTAATAAAAATCAATAATAGTATATTATGAAATATTATAATAGCAATTGAATGAATCCTAAATATTAAAAACATTTCAAACACGATCGTAGTAAATACAATAATGAATAATAACGGTGTTCGAGATTTATTGAATAAAAAAATATAAAATATTTAAATTTTTGAAATCTCTTAAGGTCTTGTATATAAAAAAAACATTATAAATGTTTTATCAATTTGATTTTTGAAAATTGTATTCAACGTGCTGTATAAAATAAATAATTTTTTTAAATTTAAATCCCATCATAATATTATAACATAATAATCATAATAATTAATCTAATAAGTTCGGATTGTGTAGCGAAAAATCTCACTGCTATTTTACATACATATTTACTTTTAAAGAATATCTTCCAAACGTTCACTCTATGAGGGATAATATGCTAAACATTTGAAAGATTTTGTTGCATTAAATATATAGTATTATAGTATATATTTTTATCTAAAAAGTTGTTTCTCAGAAAAATAATACATCGTTATAAAACAAAGTATAGATTCCATGACTCAGAGGAAAAAAAAATTGAAAAACGATGTTAAGTCGGAAACTGTAATATTTTCGACTGTTGTGAAACGTTTTTGACGTTCTATATAATATATCCTACAGCAGTCAGAAATAACTAATTTGACTTTGAAAAATAGGTATATTTAAAAAAACGGTATTGTCGATTTGTTTTTAGAACATGCTCTCAGAATCTTAAATATGCACATATTATATTATTTAAGTCTTTGAAAGAAAATTGTCTTTACATAAACGCAGTTTGGCTGATAGTGAAGTTCGTTTTCTTTTTGAACAAAATAATAAATTCGATTAATTCATTTTATAATTTAGCAAAGTGTTTAAGAAAACTTAAGTGGTCGTAAATAATAAACTAATAATATGTCTTGTTAATTTATATGTGTTAGTATACATATATGTGTATAAAATAGATTTCTGAGTCAAACCATCAATAAAATAAATGCCACAAAAGAATAAAACCTAAGTATAGCTTGAAAAAATTATCACTTATATTTATGCATTTTGAACTCATATTCGATCATTACATGGCGTGTATGAACTTGAAATATATCTAAAACCAAATTAGGTAATATTTTGAAATTAACATAATAAAAACGTCTACCGGATGTTATTATTGTATATGAAGTAATACTTTTAAGCAATTAAATAATTTTGTAATTTCTCTCTGGAAATACATTATTTTTTATAAATAAAATTTCATAATTAATTTAATAAATTATATCTACTAGGTACTAAACATTCATATTTTTTTTACAATTTTACGCATTAAACAATTTAAGACATCCATCCTCTTTTTAATTAAATTAACTGGAAATAATTATTTCCCTGAAAATGTTGATATTTAATTATTGAACCAATGTTTTATTATTTATAAGCATAGGTGGGTTTCGACGAAATGCAAAAATGTAAAAATAAAATACTGAGAATACTTACCCACTCCGAACTGTAGTTATACGGCTGACTAGGTCATACGGTACAGCATCAAAATTATAATGCTCACCTATACAATATTCATGTCTAAATAACTAATAAGTTATATTAAATCTAATATTTAAACATTAATCTTAAACCATTTTCTCCAAACATATTCCAGTTGAGTGCACAATGTGTGATCGAGTGGACGAAAATATCAACAGTTAACATTTATTTTTTGTAATAATAAAGCAGCCTAATATTGATAGTTTTTACTGGGAATATAAAGTAAATGAATGATCGAGGACAGGCTTTTTGAGCTTAATATGAAATACATTATGACGTGAATGTTAATTTCGCATTGCTATATTACTCGTATACTTGTTACATTGATTGGAAGATTATTTTAGAAACAATTGTTGATAGTCTTAGTTTTATAGATTTAGTATCGATATTTTGTACTGTTAAATTGCATGATACATTGTATTATACAATATAATATCACATAATAAAGAATCATAGAATAAAATATGTCTTTAATCTTTATTAATACTTTGATGTTTTAGTTATGAAAGCAAAATTTACTGTAATTATTAAATAATTAATTGTATTCACAGTTTAATGAATCAATTGAATATCAAATAATTATGAACTCGTAGAGAGGCCCAAACCAACATGTTCACATGTTCTGATTTTCAGTGAGGCCCAATGTCTTCTTTTTGAAGAATAAATAATAAAAATAAATAAAATAAAATAAAAAATGAACTTATTTTTTCTCTCCTTCGATAATAAAATATAAATATAAATATTATAAACTACTCGCACGTATAGATTTTAATGTATAGCATATTTATGAAATTCAAAATTTAAATTCTGCTAAAACGATAAGTGCAATGGGCATAGGTAGGCATAAAAACATTAGACTTGTCGTTATTATTTATGGCGATGATTAAGTTCCCGTGTTTAAAATATAATATTTTTATTTTATTCGATAAAACGATGTACTAACATTGTGATATAATGATATTAATAATAATAATAATAATAGTCATAATAATAATGATATAAAGGCATCTGGCTGATATATCTCTGCCCTTTAATAATATTTCGCGGTCTACGATGCGCGATGGATTCTATATATTATAATATAATATACTCGTTTTGAAGTTATATATACTACCCGGGCCAAACGATGCTGTGCGCTATATACTTCGGATGGATGACTACCACACTTGGGATTTTCGCCTTGTTCTATTCTACTCCCCCCCCCCCCCC